>NC_088220.1:87949430-88014430 GCF_036934945.1 Oncorhynchus masou masou | reverse complement strand
TCTACATATCCAACCCTGAGAAATCCCTCCCTCTCATTTTAGACACAATTGCTCAGTATGGCAAGTTTTCAGGTTATAAAATCAATTTGAACAAATCCAATGTCTGCCCTCTCAATATTTACACTCACCAGCTCTATGAAGACACTATGTCCTTTCCAATGGAAAACACAGGGGTTTCAATACCTTGGGATCTTCATAACACCAGATCTGAATAGCCTTTTTAAGGAAAATTATCTTCCACTCCTGGATCGAATCAAGAACGGTCTCCAAACCTGGATCTCCCTCCCAATTAGCTTAGTAGGAAGAATTAATGTCATCCGTATGAACGTCCTCCCTAGACTGAACTACTTATTTCAGATGCTCCGATCTCCCAGGTTCCTTCTTCAAAACAACGAACCAAAGCATCACCAAATTTATATGGGGCAATAAAAAACCTAGGATCAAGTTTTCCACTCTATCGAAAACCCGAATCGAAGGGTGGTCTTGCCCTTCCCTCCCTTCAAATTGTACTACAGGTCTGCCCAAATCCGCAACATGCTAACATGGATCACAAACAGACAAGAGTCAACGTGGATTCAGATAGAAGCCCAATCCTGTGGTTCATTGCCCTTAAGCTCAATTATATTCATGAATAACTTTAGTGAAGTGGGCAACAGCCAAAACCTTTTGTGATTTACAGCACCCTACTAGCGTGGAGGGACTGGAAGAAATACCTGGACTTTTCCTCCCAAATATGTTCTCACTCGCCTATAGTAGGCAACCCAGACTTGCCAAAAGCCCTGAGGGATGCCAACTTTAATCTTCGGCTCTAGTAATCAGGACCTTTTCAGACCTATTTCATCAGAAAACCACTACACTGAAATCCTTTCAAGAGCTCTGCAGTGAATTCGATGTGCCAAGATCCATTAAAAAAAAAAATATCTTCAAATTAGACATGTCATTTCCTCATTTACCTCCAAGAGGAGGTTTAGAACTCAGTTGAATGAAATCAATCCATTTGTATTGCAGACCGTCAGGCCAAATTGAGACAAAGGCTTTTTCTTTAAAATCAACAAAGGAGGAGAACTTTGCCCTTGTTTTGGTTTGTTTGGTTGTCAATTAGAGTGTGCAGGGTGAATACGTGGTCTGTCGTATGCTCATTTGGTAAAAAGCCAATTTGACCTTTTCTCAGTACATTGTTTTCATTGAGGAAATGTACGAGTCTGCTGTTATTAATGATAATGCAGAGGATTTTCCAAGGTTGCTGTTGACGCATATTCAACGGTCGTTATTGGGGTCGAATTTGTAGAGAAGAGATTCTAAATTCTTGTAGAAAACAGAGAGGTCAACTTACCTTGAGGTGGATGTAGTGGTCGTGAAGTTGTCCCTGTCTGACCAGGGGTCCCTCCACGGGGCCGAACTGGGTCCTCTTGGGGATGCGTCTCTTGGAGAAGACTCCCCCGAGGAAGCGGTCTATGTAGAGAACGAGGGGGAGGCTGGCCCGTGCCCGGGACACCACTGGACGGTTAGGGATGGGGTGGAGGGCACCATGCTTCACACACACTGATGTGTTGGAGACGTTACATTCCTCGCACCCTGAGAGAGGAGGAGGGAGGAGGAGAGGAGGAGGGAGGAGGAGGGAGAGAGAGGAGGAGGGAAGGAGAGGAGGAGGGAGGGAGAGGAGGAGGGAGGAGGTGGGAGAGAGAGGAGGAGGGAGGGAGAGGAGGAGGGAGGGAGGGAGAGAGAGAGAGAAAGAAAGAGGGAGAGAAAGAAAGGGAGAGAGGAGGAGGGGGGAGAGGAGGGAGAGAGAGAAGGAGGGAGAGAGGAGGGAGAGAAAGAGAGAGAGGGAAAGAGTAAGAGAAGGAGAGAAGAAAAACAGAAATAAAGAATGAGTTCATTGTCATTTGTACTGTCAGTATTAACACAAAGCAGTATTGGTCCTGTCAGTCAGGTAAAACTCCTGTCCCTCGTAGACACCCAGAAGGTCCTGTCACAGTCAGGTAAAACTCCTGTCCCTAGTAGACATCCAGGAGGTCCTGTCACAGTCAGGTAAAACTCCTGTCCCTAGTAGACACCCAGGAGGTCCTGTCACAGTCAGGTAAAACTCCTGTCCTAGTAGACACCCAGGAGGTCCTGTCACAGTCAGGTAAAACTCCTGTCCCTAGTAGACATCCAGGAGGTCCTGTCACAGTCAGGTAAAACTCCTGTCCCTAGTAGACACCCAGGAGGTCCTGTCACAGTCAGGTAAAACTCCTGTCCTAGTAGACACCCAGAAGGTCCTGTCACAGTCAGGTAAAACTCCTGTCCCTCGTAGACACCCAGATGGTCCTGTCACAGTCAGGTAAAACTCCTGTCCCTAGTAGACACCCAGGAGGTCCTGTCACAGTCAGGTAAAACTCCTGTCCCTAGTAGACACCCAGGAGGTCCTGTCACAGTCAGGTAAAACTCCTGTCCAAGTAGACACCCAGAAGGCCCTGTCACAGTCAGGTAAAACTCCTGTCCCTAGTAGACATCCAGGAGGTCCTGTCACAGTCAGGTAAAACTCCTGTCCCTAGTAGACATCCAGGAGGCCCCATCACCAGGGAAGTAAAACTCCTGTCCCTAGTAGACATCCAGGAGGTCCTGTCACAGTCAGGTAAAACTCCTGTCCCTAGTAGACACCCAGAAGGTCCTGTCACAGTCAGGTAAAACTCCTGTCCCTAGTAGACACCCAGAAGGTCCTTTCACAGTAAGGTAAAACTCCTGTCCCTAGTAGACACCCAGAAGGTCCTGTCACAGTCAGGTAAAACTCCTGTCCCTAGTAGACACCCAGAAGGTCCTGTCACAGTCAGGTAAAACTCCTGTCCCTCGTAGACACCCAGATGGTCCTGTCACAGTCAGGTAAAACTCCTGTCCCTCGTAGACACCCAGGAGGTCCTGTCACAGTCAGGTAAAACTCCTGTCCCTAGTAGACATCCAGGAGGTCCCATCATCTGGGAGGTAAAACTCCTGTCCCTCGTAGACATCCAGAAGGCCCCATCACCAGGGAGGTAAAACTCCTGTCCCTAGTAGACATCCAGAAGGCCCCATCACCAGGGAGGTAAAACTCCTGTCCCTAGTAGACATCCAGGAGGCCCCATCACCAGGGAGGTAAAACTCCTGTCCCTAGTAGACATCCAGGAGGCCCCATCACCAGGGAGGTAAAGACACTCACAGAGGTTGTGTGGTGTAAAGGCCTGTGGCGCGCTAGGCTCCCAGTCATCTAGGTCCGAGTCATCTTCGTCATCATCCTCTTCATCAGAGTCCTCTGTGGATGTGGCCCCCAAGGGGCTGGAGGAGGGGTCAACCATCCCAGCCATGGAGGGGAGGGAACTGGACACAGACAGCTGACCCTGGGGTAGAAAGGATAAAAAGATATGGTTATAGGTGTTGACCAGACCTCTCCAACCCTGTTCCTGGAGAGAGCTACCCTCCTGGAGGTTTAACTCCAACCCTGTTCCTGGAGAGAGCTACCCTCCTGGAGGTTTAACTCCAACCCTGTTCCTGGAGAGAGCTACCCTCCTGGAGGTTTAACTCCAACCCTGTTCCTGAAGAGAACTACCCTCCTGGAGGTTTAACTGGAGGTTTAACTCCAACCCTGTTCCTGGAGAGAACTACCCTCCTGGAGGTTTAACTCTAACCCTGTTCCTGGAGAGCTACCTTCTCCTGGAGGTTTAACTCCAACCCTGTTCCTGGAGAGAGCTACCCTCCTGGAGGTTTAACTCCAACCCTGTTCCTGGAGAGAGCTACCCTCCTGGAGGTTTAACTCCAACCCTGTTCCTGGAGAGAGCTACCCTCCTGGAGGTTTAACTCCAACCCTGTTCCTGGAGAGAGCTACCCTCCTGGAGGTTTAACTCTAACACTGTTCCTGGAGAGAGCTACACTCCTGGAGGTTTAACTCCAACCCTGTTCCTGGAGAGCTACCCTCCTTGAGGTTTAACTCCAACCCTGTTCCTGGAGAGAGCTACCCTCCTGGAGGTTTAACTCTAACACTGTTCCTGGAGAGAGCTACACTCCTGGAGGTTTAACTCTAACCCTGTTCCTGGAGAGCTACCTTCTCCTGGAGGTTTAACTCCAACCCTGTTCCTGGAGAGAGCTACCTTCTCCTGGAGGTTTAACTCTAACCCTGTTCCTGGAGAGAGCTACCCTCCTGGAGGTTTAACTCTAACCCTGTTCCTGGAGAGAACTACCCTCCTGGAGGTTTAACTCTAACCCTGTTCCTGGAGAGATACCCTCCTATAGGTTAACTCCAACCCTGTTCCAGGAGAGCTACCTTCTCCTGTAGGTTTTAACTCCAACCCTGTTCCTGGAGAGCTACCCTCCTATAGGTTAACTCCAACCCTGTTCCAGGAGAGCTACCTTCTCCTGTAGGTTTTAACTCCAACCCTGTTCCAGGGGAGCTACCTTCTCCATGCCCAATGGAGAATCTACACTGAAAGTGCCTCTTAGTCCAGAGGGGTAGCTCATGAAGGAGGGGGATCCTACAAAAGAAAGCTCCATCACCTCTGGGTTTTCTACAGCTACCAGCTAACCAGCTTCAGTTAGCTTCACATTCCAGCTCAGGCTTCATCCGTACTACGACGGTGGAACCCAAAATATAAACTGTTTTAGTCCAGCGTTTGTAAACACTGTAAATGTCAAGACACTGTAAAGTCTTTAAACATGGTTAAAACTATCATTTGTATATCATGTATGGTTAGTCCTTGCATCCATAACTCTTGTCTATGAATTTGAGAGTGGGTACATTTATCCCTCAGCTGGTTACCGGGAAACACTGTCGGGTGACGGCTTTTGTTGTTGTCTGAACTGCAAAGGACCTTTTCTGTTCTGATGGCCCAGTCCGACTCCTAGTGCTGAGTGATTAAGCGAAATATCTGTTATTTTTTAGTTCTGTCTGTCTTTATTTTAGTTCCTATTTCGTTAATGCCGTCTTTGGTGTACTTATCAATGCACAACCCCCCCCCCGTCCCGTCCCGTCCCTCACATCTATATTTTTATTCCGTCATTCATCTTTGCCTCGATTCTGCCTCGATTCTGACTAGTCTCCCTATCTCTGAAAAACATCCCCACAGCATGATGCTGCCACCACCATGCTTCACCGTAGGGATGGTGCCAGGTTTCCTGCAGACGATGAACAGTGGGTTAACTGCCTTGTTCAGAATGACAGATTTTTACCTTGTCAGCTTGGGGATTCAATCTTGTGACTTTTCGGTTACTAGTCCAATGCTCTAACCATTAGGCTATCTGCCACCACCATGCTTCACCGTAGGGATGGTGCCAGGTTTCCTCCAGATGTGACGCTTGGGATTCAGGCCAAAGAGTTCAATGTTGGTTTCCTCAGACCAGAGAATCTTGTTTCTCATGGTCTGAGAGTCTTTAGGTGCCTTTTGGCAAACTATAAGCAGGCTGTCATGTGCCTTTTAATGAGGAGTGGCTTCCGTCTGGTCACTCTACCATAAAGGCCTGATTGGTGGAGTGCTGCAGAGATGGTTGTTCTTCCGGAAGGTTCTCCCATCTCCACAGAGTAACTCTAGATCTCTGTCCGAGTGACCATTGGGTTCTTGGTCCTCTCCCTGACCAAGGCCCTTCTACCCCAATTTCTCAGTTTGGCCAGGCGGCCAGCTCTGGGAAGAGTCTTGGTGGTTCCAAACTGTGTCTGTGTTTTTGGGGACCTTCAATGCTGCAGACATTTTTTAGTACCCTTCCCCAGATCTGTACCTCTCAGTCCTGTCTCTGAGCTTTACGGACAATTTCTCCGACCACATTGCTTGGTTTTGTCTCTGACATGCACTGTCAACTATAGATTCTTCACAAAAAAATACAGTTTTATATCTTTATGTTTGAAGCCTGAAATGTGGCAAAAGGTCGCAAAGTTCCAGGGGGCCGAATACTTTCGCAAGGCACTGTATATATAAAACTAATGTAATATATTATATATAAAACTAACGTAATATATATATAAAACTAATGTAATATATATATATATAAAACTTGTAAATATACACAACAACTGAAATGTGTTATTAAAGTAATGTGAATAAATGATGGTTGATAAATGATAAACAGTAATGGACAGTTACTGCCATCAAGGACTTTCATTGTTTTACTATGTGTTACAGCATTTAACCCACAATGCAATGCTATTCATGTTTTTTTAATGATTTATTTATTATTACTCAATAAAAAAGAACTAATCGCTCAGCAGACTCCTCACCTGTGTTACCGGCTCCAGGAGGGCCTGAGGAGCCTCGGCCACGTTACTGAGGACATGAAGGTTGGCCGCGTTCATGTTCTGACCACTGGGCAACAACACTGTCACCTGGTGGCGAGAGAGAGAATAACACATGTCTACTAAAACAACCGAGAGTTCTGCTTGACTTGATATAGAACGTACCAGAGTTATGTACGATACAATGTGAGAAAACTTGCATTGGCCATAAGCATTCAAATTCATTATTGTTATTCGAATACAAAATCCATGGAACAAGAAGTCTCAATAGAAATGTACCTGTTGAGTTGTTCCATCCTGCTGAATGTAGGCCACCTGTGGCTGGTCAGAAAACACACCCTGGAAACCACAGGTTCAGAAAACAAAACAGTTCTTCTAAAAGTATGTGGGGGAATAAAGTCGAATGGTAATGTCCTGCAGAAAAAGACAACAACAAAAAAAAAATCCTTGTTTCTCACCCCTGAGCCGTCGGCCGGGTGGATGTAGACTAGGGTGTGTTCTGCCGACTCCACTGAGGTGTAGGAGCTACCGTCTGCTGTGTAGACCACCTGCTGCTGCTGTCCTCTGTCCTGCTGGTCTCCACTGTACACTATCTGGGCTACTGTACCGCCCTCAAAATGCACCTGCAACACACACAGAGAGAGAGAATCAGATGAGGCCCTTTATCTACTGACCCAGAGTCAGATGAAGCCCTTTATCTACTGACCCAGAGTCAGATGAAGCCCTTTATCTACTGACCCAGAGTCAGATGGTCCCCTTTATCTACTGACCCAGAGTCAGATGAAGCCCTTTATCTACTGACCCAGAGTCAGATGAAGCCCTTTATCTACTGACCCAGAGTCAGATGAGGTCCTTTATCTACTGACCCAGAGTCAGATGAGGCCCTTTATCTACTGACCCAGAGTCAGATGTTCTCCTTTATCTACTGACCCAGAGTCAGATGAAGCCCTTTATCTACTGACCCAGAGTCAGATGAAGCCCTTTATCTACTGACCCAGAGTCAGATGAAGCCCTTTATCTACTGACCCAGAGTCAGATGAAGCCCTTTATCTACTGACCCAGAGTCAGATGAAGCCCTTTATCTACTGACCCAGAGTCAGATGTTCTCCTTTATCTACTGACCCAGAGTCAGATGTTCTCCTTTATCTACTGACCCAGAGTCAGATGAGGTCCTTTATCTACTGACCCAGAGTCAGATGAAGCCCTTTATCTACTGACCCAGAGTCAGATGAGGTCCTTTATCTACTGACCCAGAGTCAGATGAGGTCCTTTAACCATTAGTGGGGGAAATGCAAAACTGACCCAAGATCAGCATCTAGGGGCAACTTCCCCCTACTTGTAAGACATGAGTGAGTACGGAAGAGGTGTCAAACTCATTCCACGGATGGCAGAGTGCCTGCAGGTATTTCCGTTCTATTAAGACAAGCAGGTGAGGAGAGTTCCTCACTAATTAGTGACCTTAAATCATCAATAAGGTGCAAAGGGTGTAGGGAAAACCCACAGACACTCTGCCCTGCGTGGAATGAGTTGGACACGTGTGGAGTACAGTAAAGGTTACCTGAGTGGTGTTCCCTGATTCGCTGTTCCCTGCCTGGTTCCACACAGGGGATGTTTCCTGCTTGGTCTCCATGGCTGCAGCCCGGAACCAGTTACCAGGGTCACCACCTGATCACACCAACCTCAGGCAGCTGCTGGCAGCTCCAGGATTAGTTAGACTGTACTGATGATCACCTGACAACCACAGAACAGAGAGTTAGACTGTACTGATGATCACATGACAAACACAGAACAGAGAGTTAGACTGTACTGATGATCACATGACAAACACAGAACAGAGAGTTAGACTGTAATGATGATCACATGACAAACACAGAACAGAGAGTTAGACTGTACTGATGATCACATGACAACCACAGAACAGAGAGTTAGACTGTAATGATGATCACATGACAAACACAGAACAGAGAGTTAGACTGTACTGATGATCACATGACAAACACAGAACAGAGAGTTAGACTGTACTGATGATCACATGACAAACACAGAACAGAGAGTTAGACTGTACTGATGATCACATGACAAACACAGAACAGAGAGTTAGACTGTACTGATGATCACATGACAAACACAGAACAGAGAGTTAGACTGTAATGATGATCACATGACAAACACAGAACTGTACTGATGATCACATGACAACCACAGAACAGAGAGTTGGACTGTACTGATGATCACATGACAACCACAGAACTGTACTGATGATCACATGACAACCACAGAACTGTACTGATGATCACATGACAACCACAGAACAGAGAGTTGGACTGTACTGATGATCACATGACAACCACAGAACTGTACTGATGATCACATGACAACCACAGAACAGAGAGTTGGACTGTACTGATGATCACATGACAACCACAGAACTGTACTGATGATCACATGACAACCACAGAACAGAGAGTTGGACTGTACTGATGATCACATGACAACCACAGAACTGTACTGATGATCACATGACAACCACAGAACAGAGAGTTAGACTGTACTGATGATCACATGACAACCACAGAACTGTACTGATGATCACATGACAACCACAGAACAGAGAGTTAGACTGTACTGATGATCACATGACAACCACAGAACTGTACTGATGATCACATGACAACCACAGAACAGAGAGTTAGACTGTACTGATGATCACATGACAACCACAGAACAGAGAGTTAGACTGTACTGATGATCACATGACAACCACAGAACTGTACTGATGATCACATGACAACCACAGAACAGAGAGTTAGACTGTACTGATGATCACATGACAACCACAGAACAGAGAGTTACCGGTTTAAAAACTCTGGGATGGAAGTTAATGAGGGAGATGTATTTTTTCTTTGTTTTTAAAAAGTGACAATCTCTAATGTGTAAATGAGATGGTAATATTTTTATTTTTTTACAAATAGTGCAAAATGCATGGATGCAAATAAATTGTTTCTAGCCGTCTGGTAGTATGCTGTTTGTTGACTCGCTACAGTAAAATATTACTGTGGTTACAAACGTATGAATTAGGTTGTTCTCTCTTTCAGAAATACATTCAGAGTAACACAAGGATCTAGCTGTTTCATTTCTGAACAGGCATTGATTGCATAATCATAGCACCTGACCATTACACGTAGAATAGTCTAGCGAGAGGATGGGGATTTGTATTTCAGCTGGTTGACTGCGCCCTTGTACAAATGGGTCAACGTATATTATTAGCTCGCTTAGCTTGTGTTGCTAACAATGTAACTATCAAGAGGGTAATATAGTGACATTATTATTTGGGATGGTTAGCTTGCTAGCTACCATTCCATTGACAGGGCTAAACAACAAAAAAATGTAACCCCCAAAAATAAACCAGCATGCCGGGTTTTTATCGCAAAGAGCAGTCAAACTAACCACTCTACGGGGGTAGGACAGAAACACCGCGGAAAGCACACCGGTGAGCGCGCAATGACAATGGAGTCAAAACCGGATCATTATGCAACGATAACACGAAATGTATAAAATTGTGTTATTTTTCTATTTTTATAACACATATCGCCCGTATCGTGTAAATTCTGTGTATTTCCCCCTTTACTTTTGACCCCTCTGGTTTTTTGTCGGTTCCAACCGGACCATACCACAAAAATCAGCACTGTAGAAACCCGGGCATTTACTGCACCGCGGCCTCACCACATTATTACATTTAACGCTAATGTATAACCCGATCTTGAAAAATGTACATCATAAATCGTATTCATAACATTATTAAATACTGTTTTGTATTTAGTAAATGGTCTATAATTTATCGGAGCCCTTAAATATTTGGTCTGGACCCACCCGTCCCCCCTTCTAGTTGAGCCGAGCCTGGAGCTGCCGGAGAACAAGGAAGAAGAGGCTCCATTTTGGATGGGACCTAAAACAACAACAACCACATTTGAAAGCGACCCCAAATGAAAATCTGTATATTTCTATCGATATAAATGTGTTACCCAAGAGCGATATTTTTAGATTTTTTTTGATTGATACTTACAAGGAGATGATCTTGACATTGAACTTTTGGAATGAAGCTGAAATTCTCCCCGAGTTTTTGATATATTTCATGAAAAACGTTGGAAGTTGTTCTTACCTCAGAATGGTAGCTGCAGAGGTGGCTGCGTTGCATGTATTACCATATTCTACCTAGCAACTCGCCGAGGCTTGTGTGGCGATTGGTGGAATATTACTGAGTGACAAAATTAAAAACCTTCACGTATCTATTTCACGAAACCTTTTATGTAAACTTTTACTTCAACAATTACTTGATATATGTTTCAAGTTTTAATGTCACATCCACAAGTACAGTGACATGCCTTGATATAAGGTATTGATGGGTAGCAGATTTGAATCAACGTTCACTCGAATAGTTTTATTAAATGTATGCATACCAAGGCTCAATGAATTTCGACCAAATAAAAATAATATATATAACGGATCAAAGTTACCCAATAAAAATTAACCTACGTTTTTTATCGAATTAATCACATACAGCAGTTTATTTCATAAGGGTGTTATTCGGGGCGTTCCTGCATTTGCAGTAAATCCCTCTTATACTTCTGTTTGTCTATTTTTAAACTAGGAATGGCAGGACGTGCGCCAATGCGGTAGGTGGCGTTAATGCGCAGTGACGTTGGATGCCTTCCGCCGATAAACCCTACAGAAGAAGGACGGGGCAGTGTTGCCATGTTCGCGGTTTTATGACTAAATTATTTTATTTTTTATTTATTTAACCTTTATTTAAATTGAACTACTTGGAAAACGATGTCACGGAGGAAAATGTATTGGTTGCGGGTTTTCGGACCCAAGCCAATCTTATCTGTAACACATTTGTCTAATCTTGCCATGGGTTTGTAGCACCTTATAAAAGCAGATCTTGTTGCCCATGTGAGCTAAAGGACTAGAGACTTATTAACACTGCACATGAATCAGTATGGCCATCGGCTCCGTTGTGGATACAGACATTATTATATGTTTCCTGACTTCTACCCACATTCCTGCACTAGAAAACGCTGAACCAGTACTTCCTGTCCTTGGATCTTTTGAAACATCTGTGTAAATGGACACAACATCCTGATACACAGTGTCCAGACGTCTATTAAACAAATCAGATGGATCAACTCCCTCCCTGTCTGTCCCTAGTCTCTCCAGGTGGATCAACTCCCTCCCTATCTGTCCCTAGTCTCTCCAGATGGATCAACTCCCTCCCTATCTGTCCCTAGTCTCTCCAGGTGGATCAACTCCCTCCCCATCTGTCCCTAGTCTCTCCAGATGGATCAACACCCTCCCTATCTGTCCCTAGTCTCTCCAGATGGATCAACACCCTCCCTATCTGTCCCTAGTCTCTCCAGATGGATCAACACCCTCCCTATCTGTCCCTAGTCTCTCCAGGTGGATCAACACCCTCCCTATCTGTCCCTAGTCTCTCCAGATGGATCAACACCCTCCCTATCTGTCCCTAGTCTCTCCGGGTGGATCAACACCCTCCCTATCTGTCCCTAGTCTCTCCAGGTGGATCAACTCCCTCCCTATCTGTCTCTAGTCTCTCCAGATGGATCAACACCCTCCCTATCTGTCCCTAGTCTCTCCAGATGGATCAACACCCTCCCTATCTGTCTCTAGTCTCTCCAGATGGATCAACACCCTCCCTATCTGTCCCTAGTCTCTCCAGATGGATCAACACCCTCCCTATCTGTCCCTAGTCTCTCCAGGTGGATCAACTCCCTCCCTATCTGTCTCTAGTCTCTCCAGATGGATCAACACCCTCCCTATCTGTCCCTAGTCTCTCCAGATGGATCAACACCCTCCCTATCTGTCCCTAGTCTCTCCAGATGGATCAACACCCTCCCTATCTGTCCCTAGTCTCTCCAGATGGTTCAACACCCTCCCTATCTGTCTCTAGTCTCTCCAGATGGATCAACTCCCCCCCTCTCTGTCCCTAGTCTCTCCAGATGGATCAGCACCCTCCCTATCTCTCTGTAGTCTCTCCAGATGGATCAACACCCTCCCTATCTGTCCCTAGTCTCTCCAGATGGATCAACACCCTCCCTATCTCTCTGTAGTCTCTCCAGATGGATCAACACCCTCCCTATCTGTCCCTAGTCTATCCAGATGGATCAACTCCTCCCTATCTCTCTGTAGTCTCTCCAGATGGATCAACTCCCCCTCTCTCTGTCCCTAGTCTCTCCAGATGGATCAACACCCTCCCTATCTCTCTGTCATCTCTCCAGATGGATCAACACCCTCCCTATCTCTCTGTAGTCTCTCCAGATGGATCAACACCCTCCCTATCTGTCCCTAGTCTCTCCAGGTGGATCAACTCCCTCCCTATCTGTCTCTAGTCTCTCCAGATGGATCAACACCCTCCCTATCTGTCCCTAGTCTCTCCAGATGGATCAACACCCTCCCTATCTGTCTCTAGTCTCTCCAGATGGATCAACACCCTCCCTATCTGTCCCTAGTCTCTCCATATGGATCAACACCCTCCCTATCTGTCCCTAGTCTCTCCAGGTGGATCAACACCCTCCCTATCTGTCCCTAGTCTCTCCAGATGGATCAACACCCTCCCTATCTGTCCCTAGTCTCTCCGGGTGGATCAACACCCTCCCTATCTGTCCCTAGTCTCTCCAGGTGGATCAACTCCCTCCCTATCTGTCTCTAGTCTCTCCAGATGGATCAACACCCTCCCTATCTGTCCCTAGTCTCTCCAGATGGATCAACACCCTCCCTATCTGTCTCTAGTCTCTCCAGATGGATCAACACCCTCCCTATCTGTCCCTAGTCTCTCCAGATGGATCAACACCCTCCCTATCTGTCCCTAGTCTCTCCAGGTGGATCAACTCCCTCCCTATCTGTCTCTAGTCTCTCCAGATGGATCAACACCCTCCCTATCTGTCCCTAGTCTCTCCAGATGGATCAACACCCTCCCTATCTGTCCCTAGTCTCTCCAGATGGATCAACACCCTCCCTATCTGTCCCTAGTCTCTCCAGATGGTTCAACACCCTCCCTATCTGTCTCTAGTCTCTCCAGATGGATCAACTCCCCCCCTCTCTGTCCCTAGTCTCTCCAGATGGATCAGCACCCTCCCTATCTCTCTGTAGTCTCTCCAGATGGATCAACACCCTCCCTATCTGTCCCTAGTCTCTCCAGATGGATCAACACCCTCCCTATCTCTCTGTAGTCTCTCCAGATGGATCAACACCCTCCCTATCTGTCCCTAGTCTATCCAGATGGATCAACTCCCTCCCTATCTCTCTGTAGTCTCTCCAGATGGATCAACTCCCCCTCTCTCTGTCCCTAGTCTCTCCAGATGGATCAACACCCTCCCTATCTCTCTGTCATCTCTCCAGATGGATCAACACCCTCCCTATCTCTCTGTAGTCTCTCCAGATGGATCAACACCCTCCCTATCTGTCCCTAGTCTCTCCAGATGGATCAACTCCCTCCCTATCTCTCTGTAGTCTCTCCAGATGGATCAACTCCCTCCCTATCTCTCTGTAGTCTCTCCAGATGGATCAACTCCCTCCCTATCTCCCCCTAGTCTCTCCAGATGGATCAACTCCCTCCCTATCTGTCCCTAGTCTCTCCAGATGGATCAACTCCCTCCCTATCTCTCTGTAGTCTCTCCAGATGGATCAACTCCCTCCCTATCTCTCTGTAGTCTCTCCAGATGGATCAACTCCCTCCCTATCTCCCCCTAGTCTCTCCAGATGGATCAACACCCTCCCTATCTGTCCCTAGTCTCTCCAGATGGATCAACACCCTCCCTATCTCTCTGTAGTCTCTCCAGATGGATCAACACCCTCCCTATCTGTCCCTAGTCTCTCCAGATGGATCAACTCCCTCCCTATCTCTCTGTAGTCTCTCCAGATGGATCAACTCCCCCTCTCTCTGTCCCTAGTCTCTCCAGATGGATCAACACCCTCCCTATCTCTCTGTCATCTCTCCAGATGGATCAACACCCTCCCTATCTCTCTGTAGTCTCTCCAGATGGATCAACACCCTCCCTATCTGTCCCTAGTCTCTCCAGATGGATCAACTCCCTCCCTATCTCTCTGTAGTCTCTCCAGATGGATCAACTCCCTCCCTATCTCTCTGTAGTCTCTCCAGATGGATCAACTCCCTCCCTATCTCCCCCTAGTCTCTCCAGATGGATCAACACCCTCCCTATCTGTCCCTAGTCTCTCCAGATGGATCAACACCCTCCCTATCTCTCTGTAGTCTCTCCAGATGGATCAACACCCTCCCTATCTGTCCCTAGTCTCTCCAGATGGATCAACTCCCTCCCTATCTCTCTGTAGTCTCTCCAGATGGATCAACTCCCCCTCTCTCTGTCCCTAGTCTCTCCAGATGGATCAACACCCTCCCTATCTCTCTGTCATCTCTCCAGATGGATCAACACCCTCCCTATCTCTCTGTAGTCTCTCCAGATGGATCAACACCCTCCCTATCTGTCCCTAGTCTCTCCAGATGGATCAACTCCCTCCCTATCTCTCTGTAGTCTCTCCAGATGGATCAACTCCCTCCCTATCTCTCTGTAGTCTCTCCAGATGGATCAACACCCTCCCTATCTCTCTGTAGTCTCTCCAGATGGATCAACTCCCTCCCTATCTGTCCCTAGTCTCTCCAGATGGATCAACTCCCTCCCTATCTCCCCCTAGTCTCTCCAACAGAGTAGCCATGGTGTATTTACAGGAATAGCTACCGTTGGACTAAACTTCCTACCATACAGTCCCATCGCCTTCGTCTGGGTATTACCCACCCAAAGCTTGTGTTCTGTCTTCGCTTATGTTCTCAGTAGGCTGACCCAATAATTCATTGCCAGCTGCTGCCTCTTAATCTGTAATGGCGTATCCCTATCTCCACCTGTAGTTCAGACACTGGGGAGGTTCGAAACGCCCCTGTATGGCATCTAGCCTTTCCAATGATGTCTGGGCTGCCGAACCATACGCTATACTGCCATAGTCTATTACAGACAGAATCAATGCAACATACATGGTCCTCAATGAGGACCGCCCAGCCCCCCCCCCTCCTTCCCTGTCAGATCAGATCAATGCAACATACATGGTCCTCAATGAGGACCGCCCAGCCCCCCTCCTTCCCTGTCAGATCAGATCAATGCAACATACATGGTCCTCAATGAGGACCGCCCAGCCCCCCCCCTCCTTCCCTGTCAGATCAGATCAATGCAACATACATGGTCCTCAATGAGGACCGCCCAGCCCCCCCCCTCCTTCCCTGTCAGATCAGATCAATGCAACATACATGGTACTCAATGAGGAACGCCCAGCCCCCCCACTCCTTCCCTCCCACTCCTTCCCCGTCAGATCAGATCAATGCAACAACTGGGTCCATAGTTCCCCTTCCCTTCCTGAATCCACTCTGATGTAGCGATACTAGCCCTCTGCTCTCCAGGAAGTTAGCCTCTCCGTTATCATACGTTCCATAATCTTACATTCATGTGATGTTAAAGCTATTGGCCGATAGCTTGTTGGCCTCATTGGGTCGTTTCCTGGCTTCCGGATTGGTCCCACTACTGTCTCCTTCCATCTGTCTGGTAGTTGATTGGTCCCACCTCTGTCTCCTTCCAGCTGTCTGGTAGTTGATTGGTCCCACTACTGTCTCCTTCCATCTGTCTGGTAGTTGATTGGTCCCACTATTGTCTCCTTCCATCTGTCTGGTAGTTGATTGGTCCCACTATTGTCTCCTTCCATCTGTCTGGTAGTTGATTGGTCCCACTACTATCTCCTTCCATCTGTCTGGTAGTTGATTGGTCCCACTACTGTCTCCTTCCATCTGTCTGGTAGTTGATTGGTCCCACTACTGTCTCCTTCCATCTGTCTGGTAGTTGATTGGTCCCACTACTATCTCCTTCCATCTGTCTGGTAGTTGATTGGTCCCACTACTGTCTCCTTCCATCTGTCTGGTAGTTGATTGGTCCCACTATTGTCTCCTTCCATCTGTCTGGTAGTTGATTGGTCCCACTACTGTCTCCTTCCATCTGTCTGGTAGTTGATTGGTCCCACTACTGTCTCCTTCCATCTGTCTGGTAGTTGATTGGTCCCACTACTATCTCCTTCCATCTGTCTGGTAGTTGATCGGTCCCACTACTGTCTCCTTCCATCTGTCTGGTAGTTGATTGGTCCCACTACTATCTCCTTCCATCTGTCTGGTAGTTGATTGGTCCCACTACTATCTCCTTCCATCTGTCTGGTAGTTGATTGGTCCCACTACTGTCTCCTTCCATCTGTCTGGTAGTTGATTGGTCCCACTACTGTCTCCTTCCATCTGTCTGGTAGTTGATCGGTCCCACTACTGTCTCCTTCCATCTGTCTGGTAGTTGATTGGTCCCACTACTATCTCCTTCCATCTGTCTGGTAGTTGATTGGTCCCACTATTGTCTCCTTCCATCTGTCTGGTAGTTGATTGGTCCCACTATTGTCTCCTTCCATCTGTCTGGTAGTTGATTGTTGCCACTATTGTCTCCTTCCATCTGTCTGGTAGTTGATTGGTCCCACTACTGTCTCCTTCCATCTGTCTGGTAGTTGATTGGTCCCACTACTATCTCCTTCCATCTGTCTGGTAGTTGATTGGTCCCACTACTGTCTCCTTCCATCTGTCTGGTAGTTGATTGGTCCCACTATTGTCTCCTTCCATCTGTCTGGTAGTTGATTGTTGCCACTACTGTCTCCTTCCATCTGTCTGGTAGTTGATTGGTCCCACTACTGTCTCCTTCCATCTGTCTGGTAGTTGATCGGTCCCACTACTCTCTCCTTCCATCTGTCTGGTAGTTGATTGGTCCCACTACTATCTCCTTCCATCTGTCTGGTAGTTGATTGGTCCCACTACTGTCTCCTTCCATCTGTCTGGTAGTTGATTGTTGCCACTACTGTCTCCTTCCATCTGTCTGGTAGTTGATTGGTCCCACTACTATCTCCTTCCATCTGTCTGGTAGTTGATTGGTCCCACTATTGTCTCCTTCCATCTGTCTGGTAGTTGATTGTTGCCACTACTGTCTCCTTCCATCTGTCTGGTAGTTGATTGGTCCCACTACTATCTCCTTCCATCTGTCTGGTAGTTGATTGGTCCCACTACTATCTCCTTCCATCTGTCTGGTAGTTGATATGTACGACAACTGACTCCTTCCAGCTGTCTGGTAGTTGATTGGTCCCACTACTATCTCCTTCCATCTGTCTGGTAGTTGATCGGTCCCACTACTGTCTCCTTCCATCTGTCTGGTAGTTGATTGGTCCCACGACTGTCTCCTTCCATCTGTCTGGTAGTTGATTGTTGCCACTACTGTCTCCTTCCATCTGTCTGGTAGTTGATTGGTCCCACTACTGTCTCCTTCCATCTGTCTGGTAGTTGATTGGTCCCACTACTATCTCCTTCCATCTGTCTGGTAGTTGATCGGTCCCACTACTGTCTCCTTCCATCTGTCTGGTAGTTGATTGGTCCCACTACTATCTCCTTCCATCTGTCTGGTAGTTGATTGGTCCCACTACTGTCTCCTTCCATCTGTCTGGTAGTTGATTGGTCCCACGACTGTCTCCTTCCATCTGTCTGGTAGTTGATTGGTCCCACTATTGTCTCCTTCCATCTGTCTGGTAGTTGATTGTTGCCACTACTGTCTCCTTCCATCTGTCTGGTAGTTGATTGGTCCCACTACTATCTCCTTCCATCTGTCTGGTAGTTGATCGGTCCCACTACTGTCTCCTTCCATCTGTCTGGTAGTTGATTGGTCCCACTACTATCTCCTTCCATCTGTCTGGTAGTTGATTGGTCCCACTACTGTCTCCTTCCATCTGTCTGGTAGTTGATTGGTCCCACTATTGTCTCCTTCCATCTGTCTGGTAGTTGATTGTTGCCACTACTGTCTCCTTCCATCTGTCTGGTAGTTGATTGGTCCCACTACTCTCTCCTTCCATCTGTCTGGTAGTTGATTGGTCCCACTACTGTCTCCTTCCATCTGTCTGGTAGTTGATTGGTCCCACTACTGTCTCCTTCCATCTGTCTGGTAGTTGATTGGTCCCACTACTCTCTCCTTCCATCTGTCTGGTAGTTGATTGGTCCCACTATTGTCTCCTTCCATCTGTCTGGTAGTTGATTGGTCCCACTATTGTCTCCTTCCATCTGTCTGGTAGTTGATTGGTCCCACTACTATCTCCTTCCATCTGTCTGGTAGTTGATTGGTCCCACTACTGTCTCCTTCCATCTGTCTGGTAGTTGATTGGTCCCACGACTGTCTCCTTCCAGCTGTCTGGTAGTTGATTGGTCCCACTACTGTCTCCTTCCATCTGTCTGGTAGTTGATTGGTCCCACTACTGTCTCCTTCCATCTGTCTGGTAGTTGATTGGTCCCACTACTGTCTGGTAGTTTCCCCTCCTCCACTCTGTTGTACAACAGCAATACCTTATCCGGAACCTCATTACCAAGATGGGCCAACATAACATAGCACACCTCATCTTTCCCAGGTGAAGTTAACCCAGCCGTACCTATTGCCCTTTTCACCTCAGCCATGACGCATTAAACGCATCATTTACATCCTCCCTCCTATCCAACACTCCAGGAAGCTCCTCTCTCCCCCTCTGCCCATCCTCTGACAAATTTACAGAGCTATGCACATGGACAAATGCTTTGGCCGTCATCTCTGCCTTGTCCTCATCTGTTACTGCCGTATCCTGCCCACTCGTCACCACTGGATAATCCCACTCCCTTCTGACCCCTCTCATCCTCTTAATCGTCGGCCACAGGTGGCGGCCTTCCAATGGTGTCACAGAACTGACACCAACATGACCTCTTTGCCTGACGGATAGTTCTCCTCACCAGGGCCTGTTGATACTGAATCAGACTGACGGATAGTTCTCCTCACCAGGGCCTGTTTATACTGAATCAGACTGACGGATAGTTCTCCTCACCAGGGCCTGGGCCTGCTGATACTGAACCAGACTGGGGGATAGTTCTCCTCACCAGGGCCTGTTTATACTGAACCAGACTGGGGGATAGTTCTCCTCACCAGGGCCTGTTTATACTGAATCAGACTGAGGGATAGTTCTCCTCACCAGGGCCTGTTGATACTGAATCAGACTGAGGGATAGTTCTCCTCACCAGGGCCTGTTGATACTGAATCAGACTGAGGGATAGTTCTCCTCACCAGGGCCTGTTGATACAGAACCAGACTGAGGGATAGTTCTCCTCACCAGGGCCTGTTGATACTGAACCAGACTGAGGGATAGTTCTCCTCACCAGGGCCTGTTTATACTGAATCAGACTGATGGATAGTTCTCCTCACCAGGGCCTGTTGATACTGAATCAGACTGAGGGATAGTTCTCCTCACCAGGGCCTGGGCCTGCTGATACTGAACCAGACTGAGGGATAGTTCTCCTCACCAGGGCCTGTTTATACTGAACCAGACTGGGGGATAGTTCTCCTCACCAGGGCCTGTTGATACTGAACCAGACTGAGGGATAGTTCTCCTCACCAGGGCCTGGGCCTGTTGATACTGAATCAGACTGAGGGATAGTTCTCCTCACCAGGGCCTGTTTATACTGAACCAGACTGGGGGATAGTTCTCCTCACCAGGGCCTGTTGATACTGAACCAGACTGAGGGATAGTTCTCCTCACCAGGGCCTGGGCCTGTTGATACTGAACCAGACTGAGGGATAGTTCCTCACCAGGGCCTGCTGATACTGAGTCAGACTGAGGGATAGTTCTCCTCACCAGGGCCTGTTTATACTGAACCAGACTGGGGGATAGTTCTCCTCACCAGGGCCTGTTGATACTGAACCAGACTGAGGGATAGTTCTCCTCACCAGGGCCTGTTTATACTGAACCAGACTGGGGGATAGTTCTCCTCACCAGGGCCTGTTGATACTGAACCAGACTGAGGGATAGTTCTCCTCACCAGGGCCTGTTGATACTGAACCAGACTGAGGGATAGTTCTCCTCACCAGGGCCTGTTGATAATGAACCAGACTGACGGATAGTTCTCCTCACCAGGGCCTGTTGATACTGAACCAGACTGACGGATAGTTCTCCTCACCAGGGCCTGTTGATACTGAATCAGACAGAGGGATAGTTCTCCTCACCAGGGCCTGTTGATACTGAACCAGACTGACGGATAGTTCTCCTCACCAGGGCCTGTTGATACTGAATCAGACTGAGGGATAGTTCTCCTCACCAGGGCCTGGGCCTGCTGATACTGAACCAGACTGATGGATAGTTCTCCTCACCAGGGCCTGTTGATACTGAACCAGACTGGGGGATAGTTCTCCTCACCAGGGCCTGTTGATACTGAACCAGACTGACGGATAGTTCTCCTCACCAGGGCCTGCTGATACTGAACCAGACTGACGGATAGTTCTCCTCACCAGGGCCTGTTGATACTGAATCAGACTGAGGGATAGTTCTCCTCACCAGGGCCTGTTGATACTGAATCAGACTGAGGGATAGTTCTCCTCACCAGGGCCTGTTTATACTGAATCAGACTGAGGGATAGTTCTCCTCACCAGGGCCTGTTTATACTGAATCAGACTGAGGGATAGTTCTCCTCACCAGGGCCTGTTGATACTGAACCAGACTGAGGGATAGTTCTCCTCACCAGGGCCTGGGCCTGCTGATACTGAACCAGACTGAGGGATAGTTCTCCTCACCAGGGCCTGTTGATACTGAATCAGACTGAGGGATAGTTCTCCTCACCAGGGCCTGTTGATACTGAACCAGACTGAGGGATAGTTCTCCTCACCAGGGCCTGTTTATACTGAACCAGACTGGGGGATAGTTCTCCTCACCAGGGCCTGTTGATACTGAACCAGACTGAGGGATAGTTCTCCTCACCAGGGCCTGTTTATACTGAACCAGACTGGGGGATAGTTCTCCTCACCAGGGCCTGTTGATACTGAACCAGACTGAGGGATAGTTCTCCTCACCAGGGCCTGCTGATACTGAACCAGACTGACGGATAGTTCTCCTCACCAGGGCCTGTTGATACTGAATCAGACTGAGGGATAGTTCTCCTCACCAGGGCCTGCTGATACTGAACCAGACTGATGGATAGTTCTCCTCACCAGGGCCTGCTGATACTGAACCAGACTGATGGATAGTTCTCCTCACCAGGGCCTGTTGATACTGAACCAGACTGAGGGATAGTTCTCCTCACCAGGGCCTGCTGATACTGAACCAGACTGACGGATAGTTCTCCTCACCAGGGCCTGTTGATACTGAATCAGACTGAGGGATAGTTCTCCTCACCAGGGCCTGCTGATACTGAACCAGACTGATGGATAGTTCTCCTCACCAGGGCCTGTTGATACTGAACCAGACTGAGGGATAGTTCTCCTCACCAGGGCCTGCTGATACTGAACCAGACTGAGGGATAGTTCTCCTCACCAGGGCCTGCTGATACTGAACCAGACTGACGGATAGTTCTCCTCACCAGGGCCTGTTGATACTGAATCAGACTGAGGGATAGTTCTCCTCACCAGGGCCTGTTGATACTGAACCAGACTGATGGATAGTTCTCCTCACCAGGGCCTGTTGATACTGAATCAGACTGGGGGATAGTTCTCCTCACCAGGGCCTGTTGATACTGAATCAGACTGGGTGATAGTTCTCCTCACCAGGGCCTGTTTATACTGAATCAGACTGAGGGATAGTTCTCCTCACCAGGGCCTGTTGATACTGAACCAGACTGAGGGATAGTTCTCCTCACCAGGGCCTGTTGATACTGAATCAGACTGAGGGATAGTTCTCCTCACCAGGGCCTGCTGATACTGAACCAGACTGACGGATAGTTCTCCTCACCAGGGCCTGTTGATACTGAACCAGACTGAGGGATAGTTCTCCTCACCAGGGCCTGTTTATACTGAACCAGACTGAGGGATAGTTCTCCTCACCAGGGCCTGTTGATACTGAACCAGACTGAGGGATAGTTCTCCTCACCAGGGCCTGTTTATACTGAATCAGACTGAGGGATAGTTCTCCTCACCAGGGCCTGTTGATACTGAACCAGACTGAGGGATAGTTCTCCTCACCAGGGCCTGGGCCTGCTGATACTGAACCAGACTGAGGGATAGTTCTCCTCACCAGGGCCTGTTGATACTGAACCAGACTGAGGGATAGTTCTCCTCACCAGGGCCTGTTTATACTGAACCAGACTGAGGGATAGTTCTCCTCACCAGGGCCTGTTGATACTGAATCAGACTGAGGGATAGTTCTCCTCACCAGGGCCTGCTGATACTGAACCAGACTGAGGGATAGTTCTCCTCACCAGGGCCTGTTGATACTGAATCAGACAGAGGGATAGTTCTCCTCACCAGGGCCTGTTTATACTGAATCAGACTGAGGGATAGTTCTCCTCCCCAGGGCCTGCTGATACTGAACCAGACTGAGGGATAGTTCTCCTCACCAGGGCCTGTTGATACTGAACCAGACTGAGGGATAGTTCTCCTCACCAGGGCCTGTTTATACTGAATCAGACTGACGGATAGTTCTCCTCACCAGGGCCTGTTGATACTGAATCAGACTGAGGGATAGTTCTCCTCACCAGGGCCTGTTGATACTGAACCAGACTGAGGGATAGTTCTCCTCACCAGGGCCTGTTGATACTGAACCAGACTGAGGGATAGTTCTCCTCACCAGGGCCTGTTGATACTGAACCAGACTGAGGGATAGTTCTCCTCACCAGGGCCTGTTTATACTGAATCAGACTGAGGGATAGTTCTCCTCACCAGGGCCTGTTGATACTGAATCAGACTGAGGGATAGTTCTCCTCACCAGGGCCTGTTGATACTGAACCAGACTGAGGGATAGTTCTCCTCACCAGGGCCTGTTTATACTGAACCAGACTGATGGATAGTTCTCCTCACCAGGGCCTGTTGATACTGAACCAGACTGAGGGATAGTTCTCCTCACCAGGGCCTGTTGATACTGAATCAGACTGGGGGATAGTTCTCCTCACCAGGGCCTGCTGATACTGAATCCGACTGGGGGATAGTTCTCCTCACCAGGGCCTGGGCCTGTTGATACTGAACCAGACTGAGGGATAGTTCTCCTCACCAGGGCCTGTTGATACTGAATCAGACTGGGGGATAGTTCTCCTCACCAGGGCCTGCTGATACTGAATCCGACTGGGGGATAGTTCTCCTCACCAGGGCCTGGGCCTGTTGATACTGAACCAGACTGAGGGATAGTTCTCCTCACCAGGGCCTGTTTATACTGAACCAGACTGAGGGATAGATAGACTGGAGGTCTCTGTCGTTTTCATTACTCTAAAAGCCCAGTTCCTACTCCACACTCCTCCTTCCACCATGGGACTGCTTTCCTCCTCCTCCTCCCTGAACTCTTAGGTATCGCCTCAGTAGCTGCTCCCACTAACTTTGTTCTCCCCCAGTTATTCATACCATCCACATCCCCTCTCATATCCACCCATCACCTGCTCACTCAGCTCCTGAAACGGACCCCACTTTTCCCTTCCGAACACACACCTGTCTACTCCATCCACTGACACCTCCTCCTCTTCTCCTGTGCATACTATGAGGTAATGGTCACTCCCTACTGTCGACTCCTCCCATACCTCCCACTCACAGATTCCTGTCATCACGCTAGATACCAGAGTGAGGTGCAAGGCAGACTCTCTCCCTGTGGCTACATCAGTCCTGGTCCCTTGGCCATCATTCAGGCACCAGATCTTTAACTTCTATCAGATTTTACTTAGCCATTTCACTTAGCCATTTCCATCCATCAGTCCCCCCTCCAGAGCGTATTGTGGGCATTACAATCTCCACACCAGACCTTACTTCTATCCTGGTTCTCCACACCACATTACCGTACTTCTACCCTGGTTCTCCACACCACATTACCGTACTTCTATCCTGGTTCTCCACACCACATTACCGTACTTCTATCCTGGTTCTCCACACCAAACCTTACTTCTATCCTGGTTCTCCACACCACATTACCGTACTTCTATCCTGGTTCTCCACACCACATTACCGTACTTCTATCCTGGTTCTCCACACCAGACCTTACTTCTATCCTGGTTCTCCACACCACATTACCGTACTTCTATCCTGGTTCTCCACACCAAACCTTACTTCTATCCTGGTTCTCCTCACCACATTACCGTACTTCTATCCTGGTTCTCCACACCAGACCTTACTTCTATCCTGGTTCTCCACACCACATTACCGTACTTCTATCCTGGTTCTCCACATCAAACCTTACTTCTATCCTGGTTCTCCTCACCACATTACCTTACTTCTATCCTGGTTCTCCACACCAGACCTTACTTCTACCCTGGTTCTCCACCCTCTCCAGTACTTCCAGGTCCAATATTTGACATGGATTATTGTAGTTCACTATCACCCCTCCCCTCAACCGCACATCAATAAATAATGGGGACAAAGCACTGGAAAACGACTTTGGGCGCACTAGAGCCCCATTACATAAATTCGTTAGGAGGTGGTTTAAACTACATTATAATGTTGACTTTGCTTAAAGAAAATGGTATCAAGCGATATGTTTTATGCATTGCTCTGCTCTTAGGTCTGGGGGGGGTCTGAAGTTATGGAACTCCCTCACGTGGTTCTTTTTATGGGAGAAATTCCTCAATGAAATGGATATTAAATGTGGAGAATGATCCGTTTGCCTCCGTTGGCCATCAAGTAGCCTATTAATATATATACCATGGTAGGCTACTATTTGCTGCCATGTTGTGTTGCCTTTTGGTGGACCGTCATTGTAAATAAGAATTTGTTCTTAACTGACTTGCCTAATTAAATAAAGGTTAAATAAAATAGAATGTACCACTGGTGTAGTCTACCTGGAGCTGGCAAACCAATTTCATAAATAGGCTCTAACTTCAGTTTATTGTTGTTGTAGCCTTGCAATTATTAATGGACATGTTTCGTTAATTAATTTTAAGTTATTTAAGCTCTATCGCAATTGCTGATCAGTTAGAACGCATTAGATTGACGGTGACAGTCAGATTAGGCTACAGGCGAAACAAATTCAAAACAATAAACACTGCCTGTTGTTGACAAGCATATTCAGTATATATACACATTATTAATATTTCATTCAATGATTGAAATTATGACCCCATCCTCAGTAGCCTATTTAAACAGCCCATTGGGGAAACAATTACTTCTTACCTCGAAATCGCCTCGCTATTCATGTTGAATACATTCGTCTGCTTGAACTAAGCTTGCCTACATCTTGTCTCGTCTACTGTAGTCTATCTGAAATGATATGTAGGCCAATCAGGGACTATAGGCTACCTTCCTTTATCCAAGCAAAATTGAATTACAATCATAAACCCAGATTTGAGTCTGTAGCCTATTGAAATGACAAGTCAATCTCTCAAATGGACCATTTATAACGGTTTGCAGTCTTAACATCTGGCCTATAATAACAGCACAATTGCCAGAAAATGTTTTTTTTTATATTTATTATTTATTTTGTTGTGTTCATCCAAGCGTTTCTTTCTCAGAGATGTTGAGCTCCTCTGTACAACTCTTCTGTCTGATTTACATTATTTATTTATAGTTGAACAGATGCGCAAATGGGATTTATTTACAATTATAAACCTGGTTCGAGCCCTGAATGCTGATTGGCTAAAAGCTGTGGTATATCAGACCCATATACCATGGGTATGACAGAAAAATAATACGTTTTACTGTTCTAATTAGGTTGGTAACCATTTTATAATAGCAATAAGGCACCCTGGGGATGTGTGGTATATGGCCAATATACCATTGTTAACAAATGTAACCAGGCACACCATGTCGCGTCGTGCTTAAGAACTGCCCTTAGCCGTGGTATGTTGGCCATATACCACACCCCTTGTGCCTTATTGCTTAATCATAGCAGTTGGTCGAGTTAAATCGAAATCCATTGATGAAAAACGATCTGTCAATTTAATAAGGACAAATTATATTTTCTCTTCTGACATATTCAAATGCCTTTATTATGTCATGTCATAGCTCAACAATAATTATTATCTTGAGGGAAAACAAATTTTTCTTCGAATGTCATTAACAATTACTACGATATTCCTTCTTAATTGGCTCGATAACGTTATGGAACAAGGTTTTATTTTGTAAATATGGTAATTCGTCTCTTTTGGGCTAGTTTTCAGGGCTTTTGGAGCAGGTTTTGAGTTGTCATTGTCTAGAAATGTTGGCTCCATCTGGCAACCCTGAGCTGGAGGCGACAACTGTAGCTGGCTAACCGTACACCGGTAGACCGTGTCCTTCGTTCCCGTCTGTCAGGCACTGTTTTCCTGCAGTTGTGTTGACGGCAGGCTGGAGCGAAGGACACTGTGTGCTAACGAGCCAGCTAGTCCGGTACACAGCAGGCGGGAGGAGGGGGCGACACCAGTGGTGTCCCTACAGATAAAACAACGTGCCAGATGTTTCACGGATATATGAATCTGATACAAGTGTGGTGATGATGTGAGGAAGCCCAGAAGCGGTGGTAGAATATGGATTTTCTCCGATATTCTGCTAATTTTCTAATCAATTAAACATTTGATCTCATTGACGTTTTCTAATCCCCATTAATAGAATTGACTAAGTTTTATAGACTTTACACTTTTGCCAAAGTTTCTAGAAGGGAAAAGTGAGTTATTACAAACACGTACAGAGTTGGCGTTCACAAACGAAAATATGCAGATACACGCCAGAACTTGCAGTTGGGGTTACGTCATCTGAATGCTCTGGAAAAACAATAATAAAACATTTTTGTATGAATGTGTTGATGTTTTGTTTTTAGTCAGATTTGATTATTGACATGTTTTATCTATGTGATGTTATAACCGTTTTTGTGATCTCAGTAAAGGGTTTTTACAAGAAACCTTTATTTGATATCCAAGAGTGGGCAGAGAAAGGCCACCACTTGTAAACTTGTGACATTTATGTAATTTAGCAGATGTTTCTTATCCAGAGCGACTTACAGGAGCAATTAGGGTTAAGTACCTTCCTCAAGGGCACAAACAGATTTTTCCCCGAGTTGGCTCAGGGTTCAAACCGACAACCATTCGGTTACTGGCCCAACACTCTTAAACACTAGGCTCCAAACTGTTTTGCTTTGCTCAAGCAATGTTTAATTTATTTTTGTGTGTGTCTCTAGTCTACGTTCTGTGTCTGATTCCATAAGCAGCATGGACTTCCTATATGAGCTATGATTCAGAATGATTACACTGCAGGGTGGTGGTTTCTGGTAGAGGCCTATCCCGCCGTGTTGCAATACTGATCCCTGGGTTCATCTTGAAACTTTCCTCTCGCTCATCCTTTAAACGTCCATAAAAAAAACCCTGTAACAAAGATGACTGTGGTGACGTTTTGAATTTCCATTTCCAAGTCAGTGACCTGGATTGAAATGTTTTAATCTGTGGAATTGATTGATGTTATAATAACAAGGTCCACTTCATCCACTCCAGAGATTAAATCCCTTTCACCAGATGATAAATGAATGGTTAAATGTTGGCACGTGGCAGCGGTGTTAGTGTGTGTGTGTGTGTGTGTGTGTGTGTGTGTGTGTGTGTGTGTGTGTGTGTGTGTGTGTGTCCTGAACTCAACTTCTGTCATCAATGTTTGGAGTCACCACTCACCAGAAACTGAATACACCCGCAACACTGTACCTTTATACAGAGACCACAGGATGTACGGTGACACACAGAGACCACACCACAGGATGTACGGTGACAGACAGAGACCACACCACAGGATGTAGGGTGCCACACAGAGACCACACCACAGGATGTAGGGTGACAGACAGAGACCACACCACAGGATGTACGGTGACACACAGAGACCACACCACAGGATGTACGGTGACAGACAGAGACCACACCACAGGATGTAGGGTGACAGACAGAGACCACACCACAGGATGTAGGGTGACAGACAGAGACCACACCACAGGATGTAGGGTGACAGACAGAGACCACACCACAGGATGTACGGTGACACACAGAGACCACACCACAGGATGTGCGGTGACAGACAGAGACCACACCACAGGATGTGCGGTGACAGACAGAGACCACACCACAGGATGTACGGTGACACACAGAGACCACACCACAGGATGTGCGGTGACAGACAGAGACCACACCACAGGATGTACGGTGACACACAGAGACCACACCACAGGATGTAGGGTGACAGACAGAGACCACACCACAGGATGTACGGTGACACACAGAGACCACACCACAGGATGTGCGGTGACAGACAGAGACCACACCACAGGATGTACGGTGACACACAGAGACCACAGGATGTACGGTGACAGACAGAGACCACACCACAGGATGTGCGGTGACAGACAGAGACCACACCACAGGATGTGCGGTGACAGACAGAGACCACACCACAGGATGTAGGGTGACAGACAGAGACCACACCACAGGATGTGTAAAGTGAGGGAGACCCCTGTTTACAGTTGTCCCGTAGTGTGAGGGAGACCCCTGTTTACAGTTGTCCTCTAGTGTGAGGGAGACCCCTGTTTACAGTTGTCCTGTAGTGTGAGGGAGACCCCCTGTTTACAGTTGTCCCTAGTGTGAGGGAGACCCCTGTTTATAGTTGTCCTCTAGTGTGAGGGAGACCCCCTGTTTACAGTTGTCCTCTAGTGTGAGGGAGACCCCTGTTTACAGTTGTCCTCTAGTGTGAGGGAGACCCCCTGTTTATAGTTGTCCCGTAGTGTGAGGGAGACCCCCTGTTTACAGTTGTCCTCTAGTGTGAGGGAGACCCCCTGTTTACAGTTGTCCCGTAGTGTGAGGGAGACCCCTGTTTACAGTTGTCCTCTAGTGTGAGGGAGACCCCCTGTTTACAGTTGTCCCTAGTGTGAGGGAGACCCCTGTTTACAGTTGTCCTCTAGTGTGAGGGAGACCCCTGTTTATAGTTGTCCTCTAGTGTGAGGGAGACCCCCTGTTTACAGTTGTCCCTAGTGTGAGGGAGACCCCTGTTTACAGTTGTCCTCTAGTGTGAGGGAGACCCCCTGTTTACAGTTGTCCTCTAGTGTGAGGGAGACCCCTGTTTACAGTTGTCCTCTAGTGTGAGGGAGACCCCCTGTTTACAGTTGTCCTCTAGTGTGAGGGAGACCCCTGTTTACAGTTGTCCTCTAGTGTGAGGGAGACCCCTGTTTATAGTTGTCCCGTAGTGTGAGGGAGACCCCCTGTTTACAGTTGTCCTCTAGTGTGAGGGAGACCCCCTGTTTACAGTTGTCCCGTAGTGTGAGGGAGACCCCCTGTTTACAGTTGTCCTCTAGTGTGAGGGAGACCCCTGTTTACAGTTGTCCTCTAGTGTGAGGGAGACCCCCTGTTTACAGTTGTCCTCTAGTGTGAGGGAGACCCCTGTTTACAGTTGTCCTCTAGTGTGAGGGAGACCCCCTGTTTACAGTTGTCCTCTAGTGTGAGGGAGACCCCCTGTTTACAGTTGTCCTCTAGTGTGAGGGAGACCCCCTGTTTACAGTTGTCCTCTAGTGTGAGGGAGACCCCTGTTTACAGTTGTCCTCTAGTGTGAGGGAGACCCCCTGTTTACAGTTGTCCTCTAGTGTGAGGGAGACCCCTGTTTACAGTTGTCCTCTAGTGTGAGGGAGACCCCTGTTTACAGTTGTCCTCTAGTGTGAGGGAGACCCCCTGTTTACAGTTGTCCCTAGTGTGAGGGAGACCCCTGTTTACAGTTGTCCTCTAGTGTGAGGGAGACCCCCTGTTTACAGTTGTCCTCTAGTGTGAGGGAGACCCCCTGTTTACAGTTGTCCCTAGTGTGAGGGAGACCCCTGTTTACAGTTGTCCTCTAGTGTGAGGGAGACCCCTGTTTACAGTTGTCCTCTAGTGTGAGGGAGACCCCCTGTTTACAGTTGTCCCTAGTGTGAGGGAGACCCCTGTTTACAGTTGTCCTCTAGTGTGAGGGAGACCCCTGTTTATAGTTGTCCTCTAGTGTGAGGGAGACCCCCTGTTTACAGTTGTCCCGTAGTGTGAGGGAGACCCCTGTTTATAGTTGTCCTCTAGTGTGAGGGAGACCCCCTGTTTACAGTTGTCCCTAGTGTGAGGGAGACCCCTGTTTACAGTTGTCCCTAGTGTGAGGGAGACCCCTGTTTACAGTTGTCCTCTAGTGTGAGGGAGACCCCCTGTTTACAGTTGTCCTCTAGTGTGAGGGAGACCCCCTGTTTAAAGATGTCCCGTAGTGTGAGGGAGACCCCCTGTTTACAGTTGTCCTCTAGTGTGAGGGAGACCCCTGTTTACAGTTGTCCTCTAGTGTGAGGGAGACCCCCTGTTTACTGTTGTCCCATGGCTATAAACAATAAATATTTTCCATGAAGAGGTTGAAATTATCAGTGGTGGAAAAAGTACTTAATTGTCATACTTGAGTAAAAGTAAAGATACCTTAATAGAAAATGACTCAAGTAAAAGTTACCCAGTAAAATGCTACCTGAGTAAAAGTCTAAAATTATTTGGTTTAAATATATTTAAGTATCAAAGGTAAAAGTATAAATAATTTCAAATTCCTATTAAGCAAACCAGACGGCACCATTTTTTGTTTTTTTATTAATTTACAGATAGCCAGGGGAACACTCCAACACTCAGACATCATTACAGATAGCCAGGGGCTCCAACACTCAGACATCATTTACAGATAGCCAGGGGCTCCAACACTCAGACATCATTACAGATAGCCAGGGGCTCCAACACTCAGACATCATTTACAGATAGCCAGGGGCTCCAACACTCAGACATCATTTACAGATAGCCAGGGGCTCCAACACTCAGACATCATTTACAGATAGCCAGGGGCTCCAACACTCAGACATCATTTACAGATAGCCAGGGGCTCCAACACTCAGACATCATTTACAGATAGCCAGGGGCTCCAACACTCAGACATCATTTACAGATAGCCAGGGGAACACTCCAACACTCAGACATCATTTACAGATAGCCAGGGGCTCCAACACTCAGACATCATTACAGATAGCCAGGGGCGCGCTCCAACACTCAGACATCATTTACAGATAGCCAGGGGCGCGCTCCAACACTCAGACATCATTACAGATAGCCAGGGGCTCCAACACTCAGACATCATTTACAGATAGCCAGGGGCTCCAACACTCAGACATCATTTACAGATAGCCAGGGGCTCCAACACTCAGACATCATTTACAGATAGCCAGGGGAACACTCCAACACTCAGAAATCATTTACAGATAGCCAGGGGCTCCAACACTCAGACATCATTACAGATAGCCAGGGGCGCGCTCCAACACTCAGACATCATTTACAGATAGCCAGGGGCGCGCTCCAACACTCAGACATCATTTACAGATAGCCAGGGGCGCGCTCCAACACTCCGACATCATTACAGATAGCCAGGGGCTCCAACACTCAGACATCATTTACAAATGAAGCATGTGTTCAGAGGCAGTAAATGTCCAGGGATGTTCTCTGTTTAGTGAGTCCTCCAGATCAGAGGCAGTAGGGATGATCAGGGATGTTCTCTGTTTAGCGAGTCCTCCAGATCAGAGGCAGTAGGGATGACCAGGGATGTCCTCTGTTTAGTGAGTCCTCCAGATCAGAGGCAGTATAGATGACCAGGGATGTTCTCTGTTTAGTGAGTCCTCCAGATCAGAGGCAGTAGGGACGACCAGGGATGTTCTCTGTTTAGTGAGTCCTCCAGATCAGAGGCAGTATAGATGACCAGGGATGTTCTCTGTTTAGTGATTCCTCCAGATCAGAGGCAGCAGGGATGACCAGGAATGTTCTCTGTTTAGTGAGTCCTCCAGATCAGAGGCAGTAGGGACGACCAGCGATGTTCTCTTGATAAGTGCGTGAATTGGAGTGCACCAATTTCCTGTCCTGCTAAACATTCAAAATGTAACGAGTACTTTTGGGAGTACGGGAAAATGTATGGAGTAAAAAGTACAATATTTTCTTTAGGAATTTAGTGAAAAATATAAATAGTAAAGTACAGATACCCAAGAAAACTACTTAAGTAGTACTTTAAAGTAATATTACTGAAGTACTTTACACCACAGGAAATCATATGGTTGAATTTATGTTCAGAATGATACAATACAAACAGTGTTGAATGCCATGAATCATTTCCTGGTATCTCACCTAACACAACCTTTTGAGCCCGGCAAGAGAAGGGCTCATTTTCGGTGTCCCTTTTTTAATTTTTTTTTTACAGCAATTCCCCTTCACAGATTCGACAGTAGTGTGCACCCTTTGCCAAGGATCTCATCCCAAATTACACCCTATTCCCTGTGTAGTGCACTACCCCCCCCATAGGGCCCTGGTCAAAAGTAGTGCACTAAATAGGGAATAGGGTGCTGTTTGGGACATTCTATCGGTCGAGTGTAAGCTTTTAAAAACGAAAGTGAGGATGGGACAGAGATGGGGATTTCTCTGCCCTGGTTCTGCACTGTGTGTTCATCTCCAATCTGAAAGATTGCTTGTGCTTCTTTGTGATTGCTTTTTAAGCCCCCTGATCAGAATAAGGAATTATGATTATAATTTCCTGGTTTTGATTTGGAAGAGGTCTGTATTATTCTTTGTGCTGATAATATCCTCATGGGTCATGGGTCATGGGTCATAAATCCTAGTAATAATGTTCTCAGGGCCTCCGGAGTGGCGCAGCGGTCTGAGGTGTTGCGTTACTACAGATCATGGTTTGATAACGGGCTGTATCGCAGCCGGCCAGGATCGGGAGACCCGTGAGGCGACGCACATTTGGCCCAGTGTTGTCCGGCTTAGGGGAGGGTTCGGCCAGTGAATCTGATTAAATAATAATTCCTGCTGACTTTGCATTTTAGTATCTCCTAGCACCACCTAGCACTTCATAGCGCCACCTAGCACTTCATAGCGCCACCTAGCACTTCATAGCACCACCTAGCACCACCTAGAACTTCATAGCACCACCTAGCACCTAGCACCACCTAGCACCACCTAGCACCACCTAGCACTTCATAGCGCCACCTAGCACTTCATAGCGCCACCTAGCACTTCATAGCGCCACCTAGCACTTCATAGCGCCACCTAGCACTTCATAGCACCACCTAGCACCACCTAGAACTTCATAGCACCACCTAGCACCTAGCACCACCTAGCACCACCTAGCACCACCTAGCACCACCTAACACTTCATAGCACCACCTAGCACTTCATAGCACCACCTAGCACCACCTGGCACCACCTAGCACTTCATAGCGCCACCTAGCACTTCATAGCACCACCTAGCACCACTTAGCACTTCATAGCACCACGTAGCACCACATAGCACCACATAGCACCACCAAACACCACCTAGCACTTCATAGCACCACCTACCATCTAGCACCACCGAACACTTCATAGCACCACCTAGCACACCCAAACACTTCATAGCGCCACCTAGCACTTCATAGCACCACCTAGGACTTCATAGCACCACCTAACACCACCTAGCACTTCATAACACCACCTAGCACCACCTAACACTTCATAGCACCACCTAGCACCACCAAACATTTCATAGCACCACCTAGCACCACCTAACACTTATAGCGCCACCTAGCCCCACCTAACAGGCCATAGCTCCACCTAATACCACCTAACACACCATAGCACCACCTTGCACAGAGACAGGTACATTAGAAGGACAGGAGAATCATACATATTTCTAATTTAAAGATGAAATTTAAAGATTCTATTGTTTGAACTCTATTATTTATACATGCAGTGAAATAGCGCACATGGTGCTATTGTTTGTGCGTGGTTGCCCTAGAGATATTTTTCAAAGGGGAATGTAGAGCGAGAAGGAACAACTCAGTTTTAGAGTTCATCTGAAATGCAGGGGAATTCACCCCCATTGGGGAAAGCACTACAGAAGATGTTCATTGATCTACACAGAGGAACTGTCTTTCTCGTAAACAGAGAACTATACTTTCCGACCCTGTATGGCACACTATTCCCTATTCTCTTTCCAGCGCATTACTTTTGACTAGGGGCCTCTGTTTTTCTCAAGAACAAGAGAACTATAGTCATGAAAACAGAAATAGAAGCAGAGGCAGAGTGTAGATTCTGTCACAACACTGTGTCATCGGAGGTTCAGTAATAGTTTAAAGTTGACATTTGCCCTATCATCTCTTCATTGCCCATATTATCGCAATGGATTGGGGCAGTTCTTCATTCAAATCAGGAGCCAGTTCTTCAGCTGAATATTGCTTTTTTGTTGGCCTATACATGTATACACCTTTAGGACGTTTCCTTCTCTCTTTCTCTCTTTCTTTCTTTCTCTCTTTCTTACTCTCTTTCTTTCTTTCTCTCTCTCTCTTTCTTTCTCTCTTTCTCTCTTTCTCTCTCTCTTTCTTTCTTTCTCTCTTTCTTTCTTTCTTTCTTTCTCTCTCTTTCTTACTCTCTTTCTCTCTTTCTCTCTCTCTTTCTTTCTTTCTTTCTTTCTCTCTTTCTTTCTTTCTTTCCTTCTTTCTCTCTCTCTTTCTCTCTTACTCTCTCTCTTTCTCTCTTTGTTTCTTTCTCTCTCTTTCTCTCTTTCTTTCTCTATTTCTTTCTTTATTGTGTATGGCATGGACCTACACTGGCATGTTCCTACACTGGCATGGTTCTACACTGGCATGGTTCTACACTGGCATGATTCTACACTGGCATGGTTCTACACTGGCATGGTTCTACACTGGAATGTTCCTACACTGGCATGGTTCTACACTGGCATGGTTCTACACTGGCATGGTCCTACACTGGCATGGTTCTACACTGGAATGTTCCTACACTGGCATGGTTCTACACTGGCATGGTTCTACACTGGCATGGTCCTACACTGGCATGGTTCTACACTGGCATGGTCCTACACTGGCATGGTCTACACTGGCATGGTTCTACACTGGCATGTTCCTACACTGGCATGGTCCTACACTGGCATGACCAGATCACATGTACAGTATAGGTCTACACTGGCATGGTTCTACACTGGCATGTTCCTACACTGGCATGACCAGATCACATGTACAGTATAGGTCTACACTGGCATGACCAGATCACATGTACAGTATAGGTCTACACTGGCATGACCAGATCACATGTACAGTATATGTCTACACTGGCATGACCAGATCACATGTACTGTATATGTCTACACTGGCATGACCAGATCACATGTACAGTATAGGTCTACACTGGCATGACCAGATCACATGTACAGTATAGGTCTACACTGGCCATCTCAAATGTACGGACGCCCTAATAGGCAACAGTGGTTCGAGCATTTGGCCAGCAAATAAAGGGTTGCTGGTTTGAATACCTGAGGTGAAAAATCTGTAATTGAGCAAGGCACTTAAACCAAATTTGCTCGAGGGGCACCGTACTTACTACTATGGCTGACCCTGTATAACGATACATTTCACCGTACCTATCCGGTGTATGTGACCAGTGGTAACCTGTTCTGAGCCCCACCTGTTTAACTAAAATAATTAAGGCGTGTCACATATCGGTTAGATTTCACTTTTTTTAATACATCTTTGAGTTAATAAAGCAGCATACGAACATGGTCTCTTTTTTCCCTTCTTGAGTAAAGCAGCTCTAAAAGGCAGGTGTTCCAGCCCAGCTCAGTGCTTTCTGTGGTGGTTTGGGCAGCCAGTGGAAAATACAGAGCGTAGGGGTTGGTCATGTTCTCTAGTTGCGCCGTGATTGGCTCAGTGTTCTGTCACTCATGGGGACACTACGTCACAAGCCCCTTGGGTGCTGCCATAGAGTTACATTAGAAGTGCCCACCCAAGAAGTCTCAAGGTCATTGGCCACAGGTAAAATTCCATCAAATCACATTATATCTACCGTAGCTTTGATTGGACGGATCATGTCAACATCATACTTTCGAAATCTTAGCTAGAGAGCTAGACAAGGAGTCATCATCATGAATCAAGTCGACAATCTACTGGCAAATCCTTTTCAATCCTTCTCAGATGAAGAGAAATTATATTTAAAAAATGCATCGGTGCTCCTCGGCCATTGGAATAAACAACTAAAATCGCAAACTCAACAATGTGTGGTTTGGAAGAAATCCGTAGCTAACTGCAAGTGTTGCTAATCAGTAACTAGTCTGCTATTCAGTGGAGAGGGTGTGTGGTCCAAGTCTGGGTTTAAGGGTCTCTTTTCTGAGTTTAAAAGGATAAACATTTACATCCAACACCATGGGCCAGAAAAGGGTGAATACATTGGCCACAATCCAGCAGGACGCCGCGTACAAAAAAACTGGAAACTCGGAACTGGGAAATCTCAGACTTCAATGATTTCAAGACAACAGGGAACTCTGACTGAGAAAATGTGTTTTGAACTCAGAATTCCAAGTCGGGAACTCGGGCCTCTTTCTAGAGTTCCCGACCTGAAGATCACTGACGTCACGATTCAACCTTGTTTTCTCAGAGTTTCCAGTTGTCTTGAAGGCGCCATATATCCAGAGAATGCCAGACTTTGATGACAAGTGAGCACAACAAACAGAAAATGTAGTGTATGCTGCTGCATGAATTATGTAATATTAGGGAGATATTATACTGTAGCTAAGAAAGTCATAGTAAGTGTATGGTTGTGTAGTAAGATGTTAGTAGCCCATGTGCCTCACCCTAACAATTTGGCCCCTTTCCCTCTCATAAATTAGCCTACTGTTTTGCCATGTAGCCTATAGCCCGCTTTAGAGAAATGTAATCATGAAATATTGTAAGGGCTTTCATTGTCTGCTTACATGTCCCCTTCATTTATCCTACGGTTCTGACTTGGTGTACAGGGAGAACACTGTAAGAATGGCCCGTGTTCTCAATTCTGTCTCTGTACATTTCAAAAGTGCTGAACAAATAGTTACATGGATTACCTTCGTTTTAGCTCATTAATGTCTTAATCAAAATGACGGATTGCCTCTTATCCGCTCATTGTCCCCTTATGCCGTAGTTTGTATCTCAATTGTCAGTAGTAACCACATATGTGCAAGTCAACCATAACAGCTATGGGTTTTTTTAAAGGCAGTAAACGAGGCTGAATGACCTGTTTCCCTGCCAGACAAGGCTCTGCTGATAGCCAAGGTGAAGTGGTGTTAACAGTGTTAACGATTCACTCCATGGTGTTGAAAAGAAAGCTCTGCTGTTGGATCAGCTTTATGTCGGCCCTAACCGTGTGTGTGCACCGTTTGTCACCGTTATACTGCAATTCATGTATTGTTTGGTGTTGTGTTGAGGCTCTGCCCCCCACCACACACCAAAATGTACATGCTAAAATCGCCATTGTATGTAACAATACAAAATCCTTTAGGCCCATATCAACAGCCGTATCATATGTACATAAAGCCTAATCTAATGACTTCACATCCGGTAGGACTCTCGCCAGACGCCTGGCGGCGCACTGTGTTCTATAACGTTCGACCGGAGGGGGGGGGGGAATCTGGAGAAAGAGAGAAGAGGCAGGACGAACACTCCCTCCCTCCCTATCCCACTCATTAGTGTGCTACATTTCGCTGACGATCTCCGGGCAAACAAGCGGCGCAGGACTAGTTTCGCTCATCAGAAGAGATTTCTATATCATTCCGGGACATTTTTTCGTCTCCTTGTTAATCGTGGAATTGATCCTGTCGACTTTAAGAGGACAATTTGACTGATCTCGGCGCAGATCAGTTAAGAAGATGGTTCGAGTCTCCGCAATATCGGTCCTTATTTTGGGCATCGTAGTTCCAGGGTTGGCCGGCTATATTGAGGTAGGAATGTAGTCCGGAATCGGACACGCATTGTATTCCTGTTGTCTTTCTTGTTTAACTTGGAATCACGGAGGGGGAAGCTCACGGGATTACTGCGTACTCCCCTGTAACCCATACACTGCCTATATGTTCAACTACAGACTCCAGCCTCTTATGGCTTTGTAACATTCTGCGTTTCTGCTACATTCTCCTACCATTTTGTATTATTGGGCTGATACATTGTATTATTAGGTTGATACATGAACCGATTTTCTTGTCATTTGTCTTGTCAATAATTCGCACTGTGGCTTTTCGACATGGACTGTGTTTTTAAAAAAAAACGTTTTTTATTTATCGGAAGCTTCTTACAATATACTGAATCAATCGTCCTTGTATCGCCAGTGTGTCGTTTTAAAATCGCTTGTGTATCGCCTACTGTGTTAATTGTGGTAATGTGCGCTAGCACTGTTAAAGCCAATTCATGCTTACTCTGGCAATGCTTGCTGGAGGCTCCGTACAGAGGGTGTGACGCAATTGCGGAGGCTTACAGAGGCCAAATCAAGCTACATACCGCATAGCTGTGCGCCTCCCAAATGTTGTAACAATGTGGAGGGCTCAATATCAGTGGCGTGTATTCATGGATGCCAATGGTAGCCAGGCTCCCCCAAAAAATTGACCAAGGAAAAAAAAATACACAAAATAATTTAATATTTTCTCTGTGTTTTCATAAATGTGCTTCAAATCCCAAGAGGCTTAATGTGTCTCGAATGCAAGGGAGGCCAGCGAGCATATAGCCTCCCATTATTAAAAAATAAATAGTTGTGAATAGTCCTGGCACACCAAAAAAAAGTATCAAGGGAAGCCAGTTGGAATTTGGCTTCAGACCAATCAAATCACAAGCCAAATGTCACTATTGACAGAAAATAACTTTTGTTGCATCTCATTGTGTTGTTGCCCTCCGGAGGCAAGCTAGATAAAATCGTCCCTTTTCCTAAGTTAGCCATGGATGGAGATAGGTATTTGCACTTACTTAATTCTCTGTACAAAGCCAATGATTTTATTAGGGCTATTCTGATTCAACCATAAATGTTTTCATTGTGTCCCTGGCCTGAGATAATTGAAATTCAATATGTAGCTAGATGTAGTATGCTAACGTTAACTAGCTAACGTTAACTAGCTGGCCTGGAAGTTAGGCTAGCGAGCGAAAATTTTAGCCAGGTAGCCTAGGACAACAACAAACGAACTGTGTACAACATGTTTAGGCAACATGAAAGAGGAGGATGGCATTTCTCTACAAGTAGGGTGAGTCAACATGTTTCTTTCTACACAGACACACAACCAGCCATGTCATATTTAACGTTGATTGGACTAAAGGTTTTTGGCATCTAAGTTGTCCTGTATTAGACTAAGCCGAGGTGATTTAGATGTTGAAGTGGTGCTGTAACAAGGAGCTCCTGTTTTCTCCGTGGTTATAAATCATTAGTAGTCAGAAAATGTGGGAAACATTAACTTGCGAAACCACCCTGTAGGTCATATAACTGTTTTGTTTCATGCCAAATGCTTTGTGGACTCCACCGGACAGATGTTGCTCTCTGGTTTTGTGATGAAACGAAGGTTGACTTGATTCTCCCACTGTGTCTTCTTATTATCTCTGTCTTTTTTTCTCACGGTGTCGAGGCGTATCAACTAACGGGTTACAGAGTAAACAAGTATCACAAGACTGGTTGTACTACTGCTTTTAATTATATCGGTTGGTTTCCATGGTGATTTTTACCCACGCATTGCTACTGCTCTGTAGAGCTCCGCATTGACATGATTGGTAGGTGGCAGTGGGTGATCCTGTATAAACACAAACTCACTTCCTTGACAACTTCCTTTGACAACAGCTCTGCTCCTGCTCCACGATGGGAAGGATGAAGTCTTCCTTCTGCAGAGGCCGTAACGCAGTATGGCCACTGCAATTAATGGATTGACCATGCAGCGCCTTTTTTAAAGGAAATTTATGCTTGATCTGTGTTTTGATAAGGCTATCAGAACAAGTTTTTTTTTTGTGAACATCTTTATGATACCTTGTGAAGGGATTTCAATGAGTTTGAACTGTTGGATTGTGATCTGTGAGGTATTGGGGATGGATGTGGTCAAAGGAAGGTAAACCGCTGAGGATAGAAGAAGGACGCCAGATTGGATTCAACAAATCTGATCTGACAAACTGGATTAAAAAAATAAATACATCTGTCATGATTGTTTTGTAACAGGCCCACAATGTGGTTACTAAAATCCGAAGTGGATATATTTATATATTTGGCTGTTTTCTCTGCATAGCATTTTAGAAGTTGTCCCCATTTTCAGGTTTAGAAAAAGTAAATGCTAAATGCTAACTCTTTGTATACACACTGTTAGCATAGTTAGCATACAGAAGTCATTGGTGGTAGTCCAAGTAGTTTTGTTAACAGTAATGCAGTTGATTTGATGACTGTGACCTGAACATTTTATTAGAGTTGACATTCATGCAGCATTATCCTCTGATTTTAACCTCAACATATAAACAGCCTAAATGCTAATTCTGCTGGGGTGGAAATGGGGAGGTTTTAGGATGGAGCTGTAAACTAATTGTTTACTTCGTGCTATCTTGGCTGAGCCCCGACGTCAAACACCAGGAAACGGACGCCAACATCTCAGAAAAGGTTTTTTTTTTTTTTCATTCAGCCAGTTGCTTGTAATGAGCTGGATGGCTTTAGAGACGAGCCCGTTATCACTATGCGTGGTACTTAGAGACGAGCCCGTTATCACTATGCGTGGTACTTAGAGACGAGCCCGTTATCACTATGCGTGGTACGGTGCGGACCAATTGCGTGTAACCGCTGCCCGACGCAAAAGAAGTATGAACTCTCTGACCTCTACGGAAGCCGCATCGCCGTTAAATACTGTACGTTCACTGCAGATGTCGGGTTGACCATGCGGATCCCTTTAGAATGTGGTTCGGAGATGAAAGGAAAGGCGTCTTCACAGCCACGGTTTGATCTATGTGATCCGGAGGCTCCATACTGAGGGCGTGACGCAATTCTGGGGGCTTAACGGAGGCCAAATCAATCTCCTTACGTTATTGCCGTGCGCCTCCCACTTTCCTTTAACAAAGAGTGTTCCTTATAGCTCTGCGTTGACGTGATTGGTTGACGGTAGGTGAGGGTGGTACATCCTGTAATAAACACAAACTCTCTTTCTTGACAACAGCTTTGCTCCACCAAGCGCAAGCAGTATGAATGCCCTGAGGCCGCATCGCAGTAAACATTGTACGGCCAACGCAGATGCCAGGAATGCCCATGAATTGGCTTTAAGACACGAAGGAGCCAGCGAGAGAGCAATGGCTCAGAGAATGTACCTCAATCCGGGGACGAGTCTTGAGTTGTACTCCATAATGGCTGCTGTGGTAGTGTGTTGCTTCTGCTAGCTAGAATGAGGACGAAAACGGCAGTTTGCACGACTGCTAGTTTAAGGTAATCTTCTCAGTGCAACAGTTGGGGAAATGGGACAGTTTGGAGTGCAACCGATTTATCATTACTGGATTGAGGTACGTTTCCCCGGGCCACAGCTCTCTCGCTGGCTCCACGGTGTCTTAAAATACACAGGAAAGCCCGTCTGACCCGAGTGCAGCTGTAAGCAGTCCTATCTGCCTATCTACCGGCTAAGCCAGGGTCAGAGTGGGACTGGCCTGGACGCAACGTGCTTCTAGAGTCTTCCCGTCAGTATAACAACACAATGATCATTCATTTGATCTCAGACCTCATCGACCATCATGTGTTTCTCACAAGGAGAAAAAGCAGGGCATCAAGAACCGACTGGTTTTGAGAGTCTGGTACTATATAATTGTAACAGGTAACTGCCAAATATAAAGGAAACACTTGAGTAAATGAGGGATATAAAGTATATTGAAACCGGATGTTTCCACACTGGTGTTGTTCCAGAGTTAATGAAGTAATTAATATCCCAACATGAATAAAATGCTGGACAGGCCATTTATTATTATTATTTAGGCTACCATGGCTGGCTAGGATGACAACGTCCACAGGGAACAAGTGGTCGCTGAGTGGTTTGATGAGTATGAAAACGTTGCGAACCCTATGCCAACCCTATGCCATGGGCGTCACCAGATTTACACGCAATTGCACACTTGTGGGAGATTGTGGATTCGGCGTCTGAGACAGCGTTTTGTCACCACCGTCCTCCATCATCATCATCATCATCATCAAAACGCCAAATAATGGAAATTCTAGTGGAAGAATGGTGTCACATCCCTCCAATTTAAATTCCATAATCACTGTCACATGCCTCCAATTTAAATTCCAGAATCATGGTGGCCCGACGGCCTATGAAAACTCTTGTTGGTGTACCGTTCTTAGTTTGGCAGTTACCTGTAAAACAATCCTTTTTTACAATGACATTAAGCCAATTCACTCTGGAAAGAAATCATGCTTTTATATTGGCCTACCTTGTATCTTTCTGGAGTAGGTCTAGTTAGCCAGAGACTGTACAGAAATAGAATCTACCTTTATTTGTCTGGAGTAGGTCTAGGTTAGCCAGAGACTGTACAGAAATAGAATCTACCTTTATTTGTCTGGAGTAGGTCTAGTTAGCCAGAGACTGTACAGAAATAGAATCTACCTTTATTTGTCTGGAGTAGGTCTAGTTAGCCAGAGACTGTACAGAAATAGAATCTACCTTTATTTGTCTGGAGTAGGTCTAGGTTAGCCAGAGACTGTACAGAAATAGAATCTACCTTTATTTGTCTGGAGTAGGTCTAGTTAGCCAGAGACTGTACAGAAATAGAATCTACCTTTATTTGTCTGGAGTAGGTCTAGGTTAGCCAGAGACTGTACAGAAATAGAATCTACCTTTATTTGTCTGGAGTAGGTCTAGGTTAGCCAGAGACTGTACAGAAATAGAATCTACCTTTATTTGTCTGGAGTAGGTCTAGGTTAGCCAGAGACTGTACAGAATGAGAACCATGTACTGATCAGAAGAGAAACATTTCACCTGTCTGGCCTCGTGCTGCATTGGACAGAACAAGCCCAGATGACCTTCTGGTTCTGCTCCTAGTTGTGTGTGTGTGTGTGATGCTTTTGTTCCTTACAGACAAAGGTGTGTCTGTGTGTTATATCAGTGTGCTATATCAGGCTTGGGTTATGATGAGATAAAGATGTATTGAATTCTCAGAGCAAAGTCAACAAGCCAGGCACTATACGACTGACTGATCCAGCTATGCACAACATGCTGCTGGTGCTACACTGGGAAGACTTTGGGTATCACAGGGCCAGGCTTGGGAAGACTTTGGGTATCACAGGGCCAGGCTTGGGAAGGCTTTGGGTATCACAGGGCCTGGCTTGGGAAGGCTTTGGGTATCACAGGGCCAGGCTTGGGAAGGCTTTGGGTATCACAGGGCCAGGCTTGGGAAGGCTTTGGGTATCACAGGGCCAGGCTTGGGAAGGCTTTGGGTATCACAGGGCCAGGCTTGGGAAGGCTTTGGGTATCACAGGGCCAGGCTTGGGAAGGCTTTGGGGTATCACAGGGCCGGGCTTGGGAAGGCTTTGGGGTATCACAGGGCCGGGCTTGGGAAGGCTTTGGGGTATCACAGGGCCGGGCTTGGGAAGGCTTTGGGGTATCACAGGGCCGGGCTTGGGAAGACTTTGGGTATCACAGGGCCGGGCTTGGGTAGGCTTTGGGTATCACAGGGCCGGGCTTGGGAAGGCTTTGGGTATCACAGGGCCGGGCTTGGGAAGGCTTTTGGTATCACAGGGCCGGGCTTGGGGAGGCTTTGGGTATCACAGGGCCGGGCTTGGGGAGGCTTTGGGTATCACAGGGCCGGGCTTGGGAAGGCTTTGGGTATCACAGGGCCAGGCTTGGGAAGGCTTTGGGTATCACAGGGCCAGGCTTGGGAAGGCTTTGGGTATCACAGGGCCAGGCTTGGGGAGGCTTTTGGTATCACAGGGCCAGGCTTGGGGAGGCTTTTGGTATCACAGGGCCAGGCTTGGGGAGGCTTTGGGTATCACAGGGCCAGGCTTGGGAAGGCTTTGCGACAGTGTGTCTCCTGGTACTTGTTGTGTAGGCTACAAGCTGTTATCTGGGAGGAAATGGGGGGCGCGGGCAAGTGGACTGCTATTGGGAATTATTTAACCAAAACATCTATACTGCTGCACTCTGGGTGATAAGCCTATCCATTTGAATGGTTATGAATGAATGTATTTTTGTATCTTTTTACATTTTTATTGAACATAAAGGCTGGTCAATATTTAGTATTCTGTTCCTTGGGTTGATTTTTAATGGAATAGTGACTGTCGTATGGTTAAGTTAGACCTTGGTGTCATAACTTCCTCCTGATCTTTTAGAGGGCCCCGCGCCGGACTAATCATTTATGTTGATTGGTGATAAGCATACGTCAAGCTTCCCTGTGGGGCTTTTTTTGGAAACTGTGACGTCATCGGGATCTGTTTGTTTTACTTTCTGTTAGCAAGCAGACACATGGCTTCTTTTATGTTTTTCATGATTACACGTAGCTGTCCTTCAGGTCACGGCCTAAAATACATGACTTCATATGGACAGAACATTAGATTTTGTAGCTTAGGCTACCGAATCTATGAAAATACACTCGTGCGGAAATATTTGGATCTGGTGAAAGGGAGACATTTTGGTAATTTCAATTAAAACATATACTCTTTCACATGACAATAACTTTTTTTTTTTTTTTTTTTTTTTTTTTTTAAGAGACACAAAGTGCAGATCAATTGTTTAGTCCACCCCAGCATCCGTAATGATTTAGACTGGGGGCGTAATGATTTAGACTGGTGGGGGTAATGATTTAGACTGGGGGCGTAATGATTTAGACTGGTGGGGGTAATGATTTAGACTGGGGGCGTAATGATTTAGACTGGGGGCGTAATGATTTAGACTGGTGGGGGTAATGATTTAGACTGGGGGCGTAATGATTTAGACTGGTGGGGGTAATGATTTAGACTGGGGGCGTAATGATTTAGACTGGTGGGGGTAATGATTTAGACTGGTGGGGGTAATGATTTAGACTGGGGGCGTAATGATTTAGACTGGTGGGGGTAATGATTTAGACTGGTGGGGGTAATGATTTAGACTGGTGGGGGTAATGATTTAGACTGGGGGCGTAATGATTTAGACTGGTGGGGGTAATGATTTAGACTGGTTTTACCCTGCTGGTAATTTCTCTGTACTTTCCTTGTTCCTCTTTCACTTCCATAGTCTGTTCCTGTTTAGTTACAGAAGCACTATGCCTCCTCCACTTCTGCTGTTACACTGTGCATTCCAGATGTCACCCTACGGGGGCCGCGGGTCAACGGTAGTGCCCTACGGGGGCCGCGGGTCAACGGTAGTGCTCTATCGGGGGGGCCGCGGGTCAACGGTAGTGCCCTATCTGGGGGCCGCGGGTCAACGGTAGTGCCCTATCGGGGGGCCGCGGGTCGACGGTAGTGCCCTATCGGGGGGGCCGCGGGTCGACGGTAGTGCCCTATCGGGGGGGCCGCGGGTCGACGGTAGTGCCCTATCGGGGGGGCCGCGGGTCGACGGTAGTGCCCTATCGGGGGGGGCCGCGGGTCGACGGTAGTGCCCTATCGGGGGGCCGCGGGTCGACGGTAGTGCCCTATTGGAGGGGGTCGCGGGTCGACGGTAGTGCCCTATCGGAGGGGGGGCCGCGGGTCGACGGTAGTGCCCTATCGGAGGGGGGGTCGCGGGTCGACGGTAGTGCCCTATCGGAGGGGGGGTCGCGGGCCCCCGCGATGGAGAGTCGGGGCCCCCTGCCCCCCCGCGAGGTTGAGTCGGGGGGCCGCGTGTCAACGGTAGTGCCCTATCGGGGGGGTGAGTCGGGGCCCCCCGAGGTTGAGTCCCCCCCACAAATGAGTGTTTAATTTAGTAAATACTTTAACTGAAGAAAAATGAATAACATTTAATTTAAAGAGCAACATTAAAATAACAGTAATGTGGTTATATACAGGGTGTTACGGTACAGAGTCAATGTGGAGGCTATATACAGGGTGTTACGGTACAGAGTCAATGTGGAGGCTATATACAGGGTGTTACGGTACAGAGTCAATGTGGAGGCTATATACAGGGGGTACCAGTACAGAGTCAATGTGGAGGCTATATACAAGGTATTACGGTACAGAGTCAATGTGGAGGTTATATACAGGGGGTACCGGTACAGAGTCAATGTGGAGGCTATATACAGGGGGTACCGGTACAGAGTCAATGTGGAGGCTATATACAGGGGGTACCGGTACAGAGTCAATGTGGAGGCTATATACAGGGGGTACCGGTACAGAGTCAATGTGGAGGTTATATACAGGGGGTACCGGTACATAGTCAATGTGGAGGCTATATACAAGGTATTACGGTACAGAGTCAATGTGGAGGTTATATACAGGGGGTACCGGTACAGAGTCAATGTGGAGGCTATATACAGGGGGTACCGGTACAGAGTCAATGTGGAGGCTATATACAGGGGGTACCAGTACAGAGTCATCATTTCACTGTTGTATTCAGCATTTCACTGTAAGGTCTACTACACCTGTTGTATTCAGCATTTCACTGTGAGGTCTACTACACCTGTTGTATTCAGCATTTCACTGTGAGGTCTACTACACCTGTTGTATTCAGCATTTCACTGTGAGGTCTACTACACCTGTTGTATTCAGCATTTCACTGTGAGGTCTACCTACACCTGTTGTATTCAGCATTTCACTGTGAGGTCTACCTACACCTGTTGTATTCAGCATTTCACTGTGAGGTCTACCTACACCTGTTGTATTCAGCATTTCACTGTGAGGTCTACCTACACCTGTTGTATTCAGCATTTCACTGTGAGGTCTACTACACCTGTTGTATTCAGCATTTCACTGTAAGGTCTACTACACCTGTTGTATTCAGCATTTCACTGTAAGGTCTACTACACCTGTTGTATTCGGCGCATGTGACCTAAAGATTTTGATTTGAGTAGCATTTTCATGTAGGTGTTGCTTTTGTCCAGGTAGGAAAGGGCATGGAGATTGCATCATCTGTGGACCTGTTGGGGAGGTATGCAAATTGGAGTGGCCCTTGGGTTCTGGGATGGTGGTGTTGAGCCATAACCAGCCATGTCATGTCTACAGATGTGAGTGCTACGGGTCGGTAGTCATTTAGGCAGGTTACCTTGTTGGTCTTGGGCACAGAGAATATGGTGGTCTGCTTGAAACATGTTGGTATTACAGACTCCGTCAGGGACCAGTTGAAAATGTCATAGTGAAGACACTTGCCAGTTGGTCAGCGCATGCTCAGAGTGCACATCCTGGTAATCAGTCTGGCCTTGTGAATGTTGACCTGTTTAAAGGTCTTACTCTCATCGGCTACAGCTAGCGCGATCACACAATCGTCTGGGATATCTCGAAGCGAGCATAGATATAATTTAGCTTGTCCGGTAGGCTCGTGTCACTGCTCAGCTCATGGCTGTACTTCCCTTTGTAGTCTGTAATAGTTTGCAATCCCTGCCACATCCGACGAACATCAGAGCCGGTGTGGTACAATTCGATCTTAGTCCTGTATTGACACTTTGCCTGTTTGATGGTTCGAGGGCATAGCGTTTTCTTTTAATAAGCGTCCGGGTCAGAGTCCTGCTCCTTGAAATCCTTTAGCTCAGTGGAGCTGTTGCCTGTTATCCATGGCTTCTGGTTGTGATATGTACGTACGGTCGCTGTGGGGACGTCATCATCGATGCACATTTTGATGAAATCAATGACTGATGTGGTGTACTCCTCAATGCCATCGGAAGAATCCCGGAACATGTTCCAGTCTGTGGTAGCAAAACAGTCCTGCAGTTTAGCATCTGCGTCATCTGACCACTTCCCTTTTGAGCGAGTCACTGGTACTTCCTGTTTTAGTTTTTGCTTGTAAGCAGGAATCAGGAGGATAGAATTATGGTCAGATTTGCCAAATGGAGGGCGAGAGAGAGCTTTGTACTTGTCTCTGTGTGGACTAAAGAATGTTGAGTGTTTTTCCCCCCCCGTCTCCATCTCCTTGCAGTACATGTAACATGCTGGTAGAAATTAGGTTAAACTGATTTGTTCCCCTGTGTTTAAGTCCCCACTAGGAGCGCCGCCTCTGGGTGAACATTTTCTTGTTTGCTGATGGCCTTATACAGTCTTATGGTCTTACGGTCTTACAGTCTTAGTGCCAGCATCAGTTTGTGGTGGTAAATAGACAGCTACCATTTGCTTCCATTTTGAGTTGTGTGACCTTGGCCTGTCAGTGTATTTTCTGTTTACCAAAGGCTTCAAATTCTGATTTAAAGCATTGAGGGAGGAGGAAGCAGGGAGGAGGAAGCAGGGAGGAGGAAGCAGGGAGGAGGAAGCAGGGAGGAGGAACCAGGGAGGAGGAACCAGGGAGGAGGAACCAGGGAGGAGGAAGCAGGGAGGATGAAGCAGGGAGGAAGGAGGAGGGAGGAAGAAAGAAGCAAGCAGGGAGGAGGGAGGAAGGAAGAAGGGAGGAAGAAGCAGGGAGGAGGAGGGAGGAAGAAGCAGGGAGGAGGGAGGAAGAAGCAGGGAGGAGGGAGGAAGAAGCAGGGAGGAGGGAGGAAGAAGCAGGGAGGAAGGAGGAGGGAGGAGGAAGAAGCAGGGAGGAAGAAGCTTGTTCAATCAGTGTAATGGAAAACAGGCCTCAGTCTTCATACTGTAAACAAAAACAGGGTAGCCTTTCCATTTTTTCTTTGCCCTGGAAACATATCTTCACAGCCCTGGGAACATATCTTCACAGCCCTGGGAACATGTCGTCACAGCCCTGGGAACATGTCGTCACAGCCCTGGGAACATGTCGTCACAGCCCCGGGAACATGTCGTCACAGCCCCGGGAACATATCGTCACAGCCCCGGGAACATGTCGTCACAGCCCCGGGAACATGTCGTCACAGCCCCGGGAACATGTCGTCACAGCCCTGGGAACATATCGTCACAGCCCCGGGAACATGTCGTCACAGCCCCGGGAACATATCGTCACAGCCCCGGGAACATGTCGTCACAGCCCCGGGAACATGTCGTCACAGCCCCGGGAACATGTCGTCACAGCCCCGGGAACATGTCGTCACAGCCCCGGGAACATGTCGTCACAGCCCCGGGAACATGTCGTCACAGCCCCGGGAACATGTCGTCACAGCCCCGGGAACATGTCGTCACAGCTCTGGTCTTTGTAGCTCTGGTCTTCTCCTTATCAAGGTGTGTTTGTGTGTCCCAGTTGGCAGCAGAGTACATTGTAGGGCTTAATGAGGTCTCTCTGTGTCCTGCTAAACGACCCGATGGTCTGGGGGAGAGACTGTCGGTGTCATATGGAGGTGAGGGGCTGGACAGAGATGTGGAGGGAGAGATCGAGGGAGATGGAGACAGATGCAGGGTGGATGGACAGAGATGTGGAGGGAGAGATCGAGGGAGATGGAGACAGATGCAGGGTGGATGGACAGAGCAATGGAGGGAGAGACCGAGGGAGATGGAGACAGATGCAGGGTGGATGGACAGAGCAATGGAGGGAGAGACCGAGGGTGATGGAGACAGATGCAGGGTGGATGGACAGAGCAGTGGAGGGAGAGACCGAGGGTGATGGAGACAGATGCAGGGACAGAGCAATGAAGGGAGAAACCGAGGGAGATGGAGACAGATGCAGGGTGGATGGACAGACAGGGGGAAGATGGATGGCGGTAGAGGGAGACAGGATAAATGGGGATGATGCACTACCCTATGGACCCTGGTCAGAAGTAGTGCACTATATAGGGAATAGGGTGCCTTTTGGGATGGAGTTTCATTCTGCTGGAATAGAACACTAAGTCACTAAGAATCTGTCCTGAGGCTGGGGAGGTTTCTGATTGGATTAGAACTGTGCTGGGGAGGTTTCTGATTGGATTAGAACTGTGCTGGGGAGGTTTCTGATTGGATTAGAATTGAGGCTGGAGAGGTTTCTGATTGGATTAGAACTGTGCTGGGGAGGTTTCTGATTGGATTAGAACTGTGCTGGGGAGGTTTCTGATTGGATTAGAACTGTGCTGGGGAGGTTTCTGATTGGATTAGAACTGTGCTGGGGAGGTTTCTGATTGGATTAGAACTGTGCTGGGGAGTCGGGCTGCTCTTCACAGACGCACATATTTCCACACTCCCCGCTAGTGCAAACATGCATCAGAACAGTAACTGCGTCATCGCTCTCAGAGACATGTAAGGGTGTGTCACAGCACAGAACCAACTGATACTGTATGTTAATATGGTAACAGGTTCTGTTCTAACTAACCAAACCATTCAGAGGTCTGTCTGTCTGTCTGTCTGTCTGTCTGCCTGCCTGCCTGCCTGCCTGCCTGTCTCTGTCTGTCTGTCTGTCTGCCTGTCTGCCTGTCTGTCTGTCTCTTCTCAGTGAGATGGGGTGAAGGGAGGAGGAATGAGAGTTGAAGTTGCTGCGCTCTTGACTGAACTCTATGTAGCCTAGGTCTCCACCTTGAGCTGCACAACAAGAAGCTCCCTCCCCCACTGTAATGTTCTGTTGCCCCGTCAGGCCCACTAATGTTCTGTTGCCCTGTCAGGCCCACTGTAATGTTCTGTTGCCCCGTCAGGCCCACTGTAATGTTCTGTTGCCCCGTCAGGCCCACTGTAATGTTCTGTTGCCCTGTCAGGCCCACTGTAATGTTCCCCGTCAGGCCCACTGTAATGTTCTGTTGCCCCGTCAGGCCCACTGTAATGTTCTGTTGCCCCGTCAGGCCCACTGTAATGTTCTGTTGCCCCGTCAGGCCCACTGTAATGTTGCCCCGTCAGGCCCACTGTAATGTTGCCCCGTCAGGCCCACTGTAATGTTCTGTTGCCCCGTCAGGCCCACTGTAATGTTCTGTTGCCCCGTCAGGCCCACTGTAATGTTCTGTTGCCCCGTCAGGCCCACTGTAATGTTCTGTTGCCCTGTCAGGCCCACTGTAATGTTGCCCCGTCAGGCCCACTGTAATGTTCCCCGTCAGGCCCACTTTAATGTTCTGTTGCCCTGTCAGGCCCACTGTAATGTTGCCCCGTCAGGCCCACTGTAATGTTCTGTTGCCCTGTCAGGCCCACTGTAATGTTGCCCCGTCAGGCCCACTGTAATGTTCTGTTGCCCTGTCAAGCCCACTGTAATGTTCTGTTGCCCTGTCAGGCCCACTGTAATGTTGCCCCGTCAGGCCCACTGTAATGTTCTGTTGCCCTGTCAGGCCCACTGTAATGTTGCCCTGTCAGGCCCACTGTAATGTTGCCCCGTCAGGCCCACTGTAATGTTCTGTTGCCCTGTCAGGCCCACTGTAATGTTCTGTTGCCCTGTCAGGCCCACTGTAATGTTGCCCCGTCAGGCCCACTGTAATGTTCTGTTGCCCTGTCAGGCCCACTGTAATGTTGCCCTGTCAGGCCCACTGTAATGTTCTGTTGCCCTGTCAGGCCCACTGTAATGTTCTGTTGCCCCGTCAGGCCCACTGTAATGTTCTGTTGCCCCGTCAGGCCCACTGTAATGTTCTGTTTCCCCGTCAGGCCCACTGTAATGTTCTGTTGCCCCGTCAGGCCCACTGTAATGTTCTGTTGCCCCGTCAGGCCCACTGTAATGTTCTGTTGCCCTGTCAGGCCCACTGTAATGTTGCCCCGTCAGGCCCACTGTAATGTTCTGTTGCCCTGTAAAGCCCACTGTAATGTTCTGTTGCCCTGTCAGGCGCACTGTAATGTTCTGTTGCCCCGTCAGGCCCACTGTAATGTTCTGTTGCCCCGTCAGGCCCACTGTAATGTTCTGTTGCCCGTCAGGCCCACTGTAATGTTCTGTTTCCCCGTCAGGCCCACTGTAATGTTCTGTTGCCCCGTCAGGCCCACTGTAATGTTCTGTTGCCCCGTCAGGCCCACTGTAATGTTCTGTTGCCCTGTCAGGCCCACTGTAATGTTGCCCGTCAGGCCCACTGTAATGTTCTGTTGCCCTGTAAAGCCCACTGTAATGTTCTGTTGCCCTGTCAGGCCCACTGTAATGTTCTGTTGCCCCGTCAGGCCCACTGTAATGTTCTGTTGCCCCGTCAGGCCCACTGTAATGTTCTGTTGCCCCGTCAGGCCCACTGTAATGTTCTGTTGCCCTGTCAGGCCCACTGTAATGTTGCCCCGTCAGGCCCACTGTAATGTTCTGTTGCCCCGTCAGGCCCACTGTAATGTTGCCCCGTCAGGCCCACTGTAATGTTCTGTTTCCCCGTCAGGCCCACTGTAATGTTCTGTTTCCCCGTCAGGCCCACTGTAATGTTCTGTTTCCCCGTCAGGCCCACTGTAATGTTCTGTTTCCCCGTCAGGCCCACTGTAATGTTCTGTTTCCCCGTCAGGCCCACTGTAATGTTCTGTTGCCCCGTCAGGCCCACTGTAATGTTCTGTTGCCCCGTCAGGCCCACTGTAATGTTCTGTTTCCCCGTCAGGCCCACTGTAATGTTCTGTTTCCCCGTCAGGCCCACTGTAATGTTCTGTTGCCCCGTCAGGCCCACTGTAATGTTCTGTTGCCCCGTCAGGCCCACTGTAATGTTCTGTTGCCCCGTCAGGCCCACTGTAATGTTCTGTTGCCCCGTCAGGCCCACTGTAATGTTCTGTTGCCCCGTCAGGCCCACTGTAATGTTCTGTTGCCCCGTCAGGCCCACTGTAATGTTCTGTTGCCCGTCAGGCCCACTGTAATGTTCTGTTGCCCCGTCAGGCCCACTGTAATGTTCTGTTGCCCCGTCAGGCCCACTGTAATGTTCTGTTGCCCCGTCAGGCCCACTGTAATGTTCTGTTGCCCCGTCAGGCCCACTGTAATGTTCTGTTGCCCCGTCAGGCCCACTGTAATGTTCTGTGCTTTAACAGTCTGGAGGCTCAGTGGCTGTGAAATGAGACTAACTATAGCAGGATTGGTTGGTCCTAATTTAACAGGAGCAGGATTGGTTGGTCCTCATTTAACAGGAGCAGGATTGGTTGGTCCTAATTTAACAGGAGCAGGATTGGTTGGTCCTAATTTAACAGGAGCAGGATTGGTTGGTCCTAATTTAACAGGAGCAGGATTGGTTGGTCCTAATTTAACAGGAGCAGGATTGGTTGGTCCTAATTTAACAGGAGCAGGATTGGTTGGTCCTAATTTAACAGGAGCAGGATTGGTTGGTCCTAATTTAACAGGAGCAGGATTGGTTGGTCCTAATTTAACAGGAGCAGGATTGGTTGGTCCTAATTTAACAGGAGCAGGATTGGTTGGTCCTAATTTAACAGGAGCAGGATTGGTTGGTCCTAATTTAACAGGAGCAGGATTGGTTGGTCCTAATTTAACAGGAGCAGGATTGGTTGGTCCTAATTTAACAGGAGCAGGATTGGTTGGTCCTAATTTAACAGGAGCAGGATTGGTTGGTCCTAATTTAACAGGAGCAGGATTGGTTGGTCCTAATTTAACAGGAGCAGGATTGGTTGGTCCTAATTTAACAGGAGCAGGATTGGTTGGTCCTAATTTAACAGGAGCAGGATTGGTTGGTCCTAATTTAACAGGAGCAGGATTGGTTGGTCCTAATTTAACAGGAGCAGGATTGGTTGGTCCTAATTTAACAGGAGCAGGATTGGTTGGTCCTAATTTAACAGGAGCAGGATTGGTTGGTCCTAATTTAACAGGAGCAGGATTGGTTGGTCCTAATTTAACAGGAGCAGGATTGGTTGGTCCTAATTTAACAGGAGCAGGATTGGTTGGTCCTAATTTAACAGGAGCAGGATTGGTTGGTCCTAATTTAACAGGAGCAGGATTGGTTGGTCCTAATTTAACAGGAGCAGGATTGGTTGGTCCTAATTTAACAGGAGCAGGATTGGTTGGTCCTAATTTAACAGGAGCAGGATTGGTTGGTCCTAATTTAACAGGAGCAGGATTGGTTGGTCCTAATTTAACAGGAGCAGGATTGGTTGGTCCTAATTTAACAGGAGCAGGATTGGTTGGTCCTAATTTAACAGGAGCAGGATTGGTCGGTCCTAATTTAACAGGAGCAGGATTGGTCGGTCCTAATTTAACAGGAGCAGGATTGGTCGGTCCTAATTTAACAGGAGCAGGATTGGTCGGTCCTAATTTAACAGGAGCAGGATTGGTTGGTGTGGGAATTCCTTTGTTGGTTTGAGGTGCTCAGGAATGCACAACCCAAAGTGCTCCCTTTCTCCCTCCCTGCAGGGTATAGTTACACTGAGGTCATGTCCCCTGTATATCTGCCTCATCCTGGTGTTCAGAGGTGGCGTCTGTTTGTTTCTGGAACCGGTAATACACATTGTAAGAATGGTGTCGCAAAATTAGGTAAAAATTATCTTACTATCCTTCCCCTCTTACTGAATAAATCCCCGTCGTTAACCCTCTCTCTCTCTCTCTCTCTCTCTCTCTCTCTCTCTCTCTCTCTCTCTCTCTCTGTCTCTGTCTCTGTCTCTGTGTCTCTCTCTCTCTCTCTCTCCCCCGTCCCACCTCGCCTGTCACCCCCCATCCCACCTCGCCTGTCTCTCTCTCTAACACAGTCTGCTCCGTACCGCTCTGCTCATCTCTGCCCCATACCGCTCTGCTCCTCTCTGCTCCGTACCGCTCTGCTCCTCTCTGCCCCGTACCGCTCTGCTCCTCTCTGCCCCGTACCGCTCTGCTCCTCTCTGCCCCGTACCGCTCTGCTCCTCTCTGCCCTGTACCGCTCTGCTCCTCTCTGCCCTGTACCGCTCTGCTCCTCTCTGCTCCGTACCGCTCTGCTCCTCTCTGCTCCGTACCGCTCTGCTCCTCTCTGCTCCGTACCGCTCTGCCCCGTACCGCTCTGCCTCGTACCGCTCTGCCTCGTACCGCTCTGCCCCGTACCGCTCTGCCCCGTACCGCTCTGCCCCGTACCGCTCTGCCCCGTATCGCTCTGCTCCTCTCTGCTCTGCCCCGTACCGCTCTGCTCCTCTAGGTTCTGCTCCGTACCGCTCTGCTCCGTACCGCTCTGCTCCTCTCTGCTCTGCTCCTCTCTGCTCTGCCCCGTACTGCTCTGCTCCGTATCGCTCTGCTCCTCTCTGCTCTGCCCCGTATCGCTCTGCTCCTCTCTGCTCTGCTCCGTACCACTCTGCTCCGTACCGCTCTGCTCCTCTCTGCTCTGCTCCTCTCTGCTCTGCCCCGTACCGCTCTGCTCTGCCCCGTACCGCTCTGCTCTGCCCCGTACCGCTCTGCTCTGCCCCGTACCGCTCTGCTCTGCCCCGTACCGCTCTGCTCTGCCCCGTACCGCTCTGCTCTGCCCCGTACCGCTCTGCTCTGCCCCGTACCGCTCTGCTCTGCCCCGTACCGCTCTGCTCTGCTCCGTACCGCTCTGCTCTGCCCCGTACCGCTCTGCTCTGCTCCGTACCGCTCTGCTCCTCTCTGCTCTGCTCCGTACCGCTCTGCTCCTCTCTGCTCTGCTCCGTACCGCTCTGCTCTGCTCCTCTCTGCTCTACTCCGTACAGCTCTGCTCCGCCCCGCTTTGTACCTTTCTGCTCTGTTCCGTACAGCTCTGGTCCTCGCCGCTCTGCTCTGTACCTTTCTGCTCTGCTCCATACAGCTCTGCTCCGTACCGCTCTGGTCCTCGCCGCTCTGCTCCGTACTTTTCTGCTCTGCTCCATACAGCTCTGCTCCATACCGCTCCGCTCTTCTCCGGCTCCATTAAGTCAGTCCGGCTCTCTGATTGATCTATCTCTGAGTGCTGCTGCTGCACCAAAACAGACCTGAGAATATATGCAGAGACGAGGAATCCGAGATCTGTTTAAAGTGTGTGCTGTGCTCCGCAGGGCGTTGGTTATTGCTTTCCCTCCCTGTATTTACAGGCTTCACTGCACCAGCTAATGTCGGAGAAACACATCATGACTGGATCAGGGCTGTTATCCCTTTTCATTGAACCCATCCTCTACTGTTCTAGTCATCTGGCCTCTCCTGGTTGAACCCATCCTCTACTGTTCTAGTCATCTGGCCTCTCCTCGTTGAACCCATCCTTTACTGATCTTGCCATCTGGCCTTTCCTGGTTGAACCCATCCTTTACTGTTCTAGTCATCTGGCCTCTCCTGGTTGAACCCATCCTTTACTGTTCTAGTCATCTGGCCTCTCCTGGTTGAACCCATCCTTTACTGTTCTAGTCATCTGGCCTCTCCTGGTTGAACCCATCCTTTACTGTTCTAGTCATCTGGCCTCTCCTGGTTGAACCCATCCTTTACTGTTCTAGTCATCTGGCCTCTCCTGGTTGAACCCATCCTTTACTGTTCTAGTCATCTGGCCTCTCCTGGTTGAACCCATCCTTTACTGTTCTAGTCATCTGGCCTCTCCTGGTTGAACCCATCCTTTACTGTTCTAGTCATCTGGCCTCTCCTGGTTGAACCCATCCTTTACTGTTCTAGTCATCTGGCCTCTCCTGGTTGAACCCATCCTTTACTGTTCTAGCCATCTGGCCTCTCCTGGTTGAACCCATCCTTTACTGTTCTAGCCATCTGGCCTCTCCTGGTTGAACCCATCCTTTACTGTTCTAGCCATCTGGCCTCTCCTGGTTGAACCCATCCTTTACTGTTCTAGTCATCTGGCCTCTCCTGGTTGAACCCATCCTTTACTGTTCTAGTCATCTGGCCTCTCCTGGTTGAACCCATCCTCTACTGTTCTAGTCATCTGGCCTCTCCTGGTTGAACCCATCCTTTACTGTTCTAGTCATCTGGCCTCTCCTGGTTGAACCCATCCTTTACTGTTCTAGTCATCTGGCCTCTCCTGGTTGAACCCATCCTTTACTGTTCTAGTCATCTGGCCTCTCCTGGTTGAACCCATCCTTTACTGTTCTAGTCATCTGGCCTCTCCTCGTTGAACCCATCCTCTACTGTTCTAGTCATCTGGCCTCTCCTCGTTGAACCCATCCTTTACTGTTCTAGTCATCTGGCCTCTCCTCGTTGAACCCATCCTTTACTGTTCTAGTCATCTGGCCTCTCCTCGTTGAACCCATCCTCTACTGTTCTAGTCATCTGGCCTCTCCTCGTTGAACCCATCCTTTACTGTTCTAGCCATCTGGCCTCTCCTGGTTGAACCCATCCTTTACTGTTCTAGTCATCTGGCCTCTCCTGGTTGAACCCATCCTTTACTGTTCTAGTCATCTGGCCTCTCCTGGTTGAACCCATCCTCTACTGTTCTAGTCATCTGGCCTCTCCTGGTTGAACCCATCCTCTACTGTTCTAGTCATCTGGCCTCTCCTGGTTGAACCCATCCTCTACTGTTCTAGTCATTCTTGCCTCTCCTGGTTGAACCCATCCTCTACTGTTCTAGTCATCTGGCCTCTCCTGGTTGACTGGATGCTCCTGTTAGACAACAGACATTTTCAAACATCTCCTCGGTCCCGGAGAACCTCGTTACGGCTACCTGTGGCCCGGTCGCGGAGAACCTCGTCACGGCTCCATGTGGCCAGGTACCGGAGAACCTCGTCACGGCTCCATGTGGCCAGGTACCGGAGAACCTCGTCACGGCTCCATGTGGCCAGCTCCCGGAGAACCTCGTCACGGCTACAAGCTCTGTGTTTCTGCTCTGGTTGAACAGTAGTGATTTGAGACTAGCGAAAAGGGTTTGTTTGACTTGGCTGTTATTTTCCTGGGAGCTACAATGTTATCAGTGCAGTGTGGGCCCAGGCAGGGAAGCAGTGTGGCCCAGGCAGGGAAGCAGTGTGGCCCAGGCAGGGAAGCAGTGTGGCCCAGGCAGGGATAGCGGCGTGGCCCAGGCAGGGATAGCGGCGTGGCCCAGGCAGGGATAGCAGTGTGTGTGCTATCTGTTCTGCTGTACTGATCAACAATGCACACTACCTTCGCTAACTGCCAGGGGAAACGCTGTGGATCGTTAGTTAACCACCTTCACTCACATCCCTTCCACCCCCTCTCTCTCTGTCTCTCTCTCTGTCTCTCTCTCTGTCTCTCTCTCTGTCTCTCTCTCTGTCTCTCTCTCTCTCTGTCTCTGTGTCTCTCTCTCTGTCTCTCTCTCTGTCTCTCTCTGTCTCTGTGTCTCTCTCTCTGTGTCTCTCTCTCTGTGTCTCTCTCTCTGTCTCTCTCTCTGTCTCTCTCTGTCTCTCTCTCTGTCTCTCTCTCTCTCTCTCTCTCTCTCTGTCTCTCGCTCTGTGTGAGTTATCTTTTCTCTCAAGAGAATCAGGAGATTGAGTGGAGGGCTGTAATGAAGGTTAGACACTATGCCACACTGAAGGAGAAGAAGGGGGAGCTTGAGAGAAAAGACATGCTGACGCAATGCACAGCAGAGGTACAAGCTCGCTGTCTTTGTGTGTGTGCTCTCTCTCAGGGAGATAGAGAACACAACACACAGTCCCTCACACACAATCTCCCTGAGAGAGCGCACCAACTCCCTGTCCTCTCCTGACTCTCCCCTCTCTGCATTTCTCCTCCTCCACTTCTGCTGTGTGCTTGTTTTCCCAAAAAGGTTTTATGCAAATAACACTGCACACACAGTGGCCCTGTTACACACAGTGGCCCTGTTACACACAGTGGCCCTGTTACACACACACACACAGTGGCCCTGTTACACACACACACACACACACACACACACACACACAGTGGCCCTGTTACACACACAGTGGCCCTGTTACACACACTGTAGCCCTGTGACGTGCACGGTGGCCCTGTGACGCATTTGTTGACTTCTGTAACCGTAAAAGCCTTGGTTTCATGCATGTTAACATTAGAAGCCTCCTCCCTAAGTTTGTTTTATTCACTGCTTTAGCACACTCTGCCAACACTGATGTTCTAGCCGTGTCTGAATCCTGGCTTAGGAAGTCCACCAAAAACCCATTTCCATCCCTAACTATAACATTTTCTGACAATATAGAACTGCCAAAGGGGGCGGAGTTAGCCTGCAGAGTTCTGTCTTACTATTCAGGTCTGTGCCCAAACAATTTGAGCTTCAACTATTAAAAATGAACTTTTCCAGAAACAAGTCTCTTCCTGTTGCTACTTGCTGTAGACCACCCTCTGCCCCCAGCTGTGCTCTGGACACCGTGTGTGAATTGATTGCCCCCCATCTATCTTCAGAGCTTGTGCTGCTAGGTGACCTAAACTGGGACATGCTTAACATCCCGGCCGTCCTACAATCTAAGTTAGATGCCCTCAATCTCTCACAAATTATCAATGAACCCACCAGGTATAACCCCAAATCCGTAAACACGGGCACCCTCATAGATACCATCCTAACCAACTTGCCCTCTAAATACACCTCTGCTGTCTTCAACCAGGATCTCAGCGATCACTGCCTCATTGCTTGCGTCTGTAATGGGTCAGCAGTCAAACGACCACCCCTCATCACTGTCAAACACTCCTTAAAACACTTCACCGAGCAGGCCTTTCTAATCAACCTGGCCTGGGAGGATATTGACCTCATTCTGTCAGTAGAAGATTCCTGGTTATTCTTTAAAAGTGCTTTCCTCACAATCTTAAAATTTGAACCAGGAACAGATAAAGCCCGTGGTTTACTCCAGACCTGACAGCCCTTGACCAACACAAAACATCCTGTGGTGTTCTGCATTAGTATCAAATAGCCCCCACGCACATTTTCAGGGAAGTTAGGAACTATTATACACAGGGAGTTAGAAAAAGCTGGCCTTTGCTTTCCTAACAGGAATTTGCATCCTGCAGCACAAACTCCCCAAAATTCTGGGACACTAAAGTCCATGGAGAATAAGAGCACCTCCTTCTGGGACACTAAAGTCCATGGTGAATAAGAGCACCTCCTCCCAGCTGCCCACTGCACTGAGGATAGGAAACACTGTCACCACTGATAAATCCACGATAATTGAGCATTTTAAGAAGCGTTTTTCTACGGCTGGCCATGCTTTCCTCCTGGCTACCCCTACCCCGGTCAACAGCCCTGCACCCCCCACAGAAACTTGAGCAAGCCTCACCCATTTCTCCTTCACCCAAATCCAGATAGCTGATGTTCTGAAAGAGTTTACTGAAAAATCTGGACCCCTACAAATCACAGGACTAGACAATCTGGACCCTCTCTTTCTAAAATTATCTGCCGATATTGTTGCAACCCCTATTACTAGCCTGTTCAACCTCTCTTTGGTATTGTCTGAGATCCCCAAAGATTGGGAAGCTGCCACGGTCATCCCCCTCTTCAAAGGGGAGACACTCTTGATCCAAACTGCTAGAAACCTATATCCACCCTATCCTGCCTTTCTACGGTCTTCGAAAGCCAAGTTAACAAAAAGATTACATTTACATTTAAGTCATTTAGCAGACGCTCTTATCCAGAGCGACTTACAAATTGGTGAATTCACCTTCTGACATCCAGTGGAACAGCCACTTTACAATAGTGCATCTAAATCATTTAAGGGGGGGTGAGAAGGATTACTTATCCTATCCTAGGTATTCCTTGAAGAGGTGGGGTTTCAGGTGTCTCCCGAAGGTGGTGATTGACTCCGCTGTCCTGGCGTCGTGAGGGAGTTTGTTCCACCATTGGGTGGCCAGAGCAGCGAACAGTTTTGACTGGGCTGAGCGGGAACTGTACTTCCTCAGTGGTAGGGAGGCGAGCAGGCCAGAGGTGGATGAACGCAGTGCCCTTGTTTGGGTGTAGGGCCTGATCAGAGCCTGGAGGTACTGCGGTGCCGTTCCCCTCACAGCTCCGTAGGCAAGCACCATGGTCTTGTAGCGGATGCGAGCTTCAACTGGAAGCCAGTGGAGAGAGCGGAGGAGCGGGGTGACGTGAGAGAACTTGGGAAGGTTGAACACCAGACGGGCTGCGGCGTTCTGGATGAGTTGTAGGGGTTTAATGGCACAGGCAGGGAGCCCAGCCAACAGCGAGTTGCAGTAATCCAGACGGGAGATGACAAGTGCCTGGATTAGGACCTGCGCCGCTTCCTGTGTGAGGCAGGGTCGTACTCTGCGGATGTTGTAGAGCATGAACCTACAGGAACGGGCCACCGCCATGATGTTAGTTGAGAACGACAGGGTGTTGTCCAGGATCACGCCAAGGTTCTTAGCGCTCTGGGAGGAGGACACAATGGAGTTGTCAACCCGTGATGGCGAGATCATGGAACGGGCAGTCCTTCCCCGGGAGGAAGAGCAGCTCCGTCTTGCCGAGGTTCAGCTTGAGGTGGTGATCCGTCATCCACACTGATATGTCTGCCAGACATGCAGAGATGCGATTTGCCACCTGGTCATCAGAAGGGGAAAGGAGAAGATTAATTGTGTGTCGTCTGCATAGCAATGATAGGAGAGACCATGTGAGGTTATGACAGAGCCAAGTGACTTGGTGTATAGCGAGAATAGGAGAGGGCCTAGAACAGAGCCCTGGGGACACCAGTGGTGAGAGCGCGTGGCGAGGAGACAGATTCTCGCCACGCCACCTGGTAGGAGCGACCTGTCAGGTAGGACGCAATCCAAGCGTGGGCCGCGCCGGAGATGCCCAACTCGGAGAGGGTGGAGAGGAGGATCTGATGGTTCACAGTATCGAAGGCAGCCGATAGGTCTAGAAGGATGAGAGCAGAGGAGAGAGAGTTAGCTTTAGCAGTGCGGAGCGCCTCCGTGATACAGAGAAGAGCAGTCTCAGTTGAATGACTAGTCTTGAAACCTGACTGATTTGGATCAAGAAGGTCATTCTGAGAGAGATAGCGGGAGAGCTGGCCAAGGACGGCACGTTCAAGAGTTTTGGAGAGAAAAGAAAGAAGGGATACTGGTCTGTAGTTGTTGACATCGGAGGGATCGAGTGTAGGTTTTTTCAGAAGGGGTGCAACTCTCGCTCTCTTGAAGACGGAAGGGACGTAGCCAGCGGTCAGGGATGAGTTGATGAGCGAGGTGAGGTAAGGGAGAAGGTCTCCGGAAATGGTCTGGAGAAGAGAGGAGGGGATAGGGTCAAGCGGGCAGGAGGATTCAGGAGGGAGGAGAAGGTGGCAAAGAGCTTCCTAGGGTTAGAGGCAGATGCTTGGAATTTAGAGTGGAAGAAAGTGGCTTTAGCAGCAGAGACAGAGGAGGAAAATGTAGAGAGGAGGGAGTGAAAGGATGCCAGGTCCGCAGGGAGGCGAGTTTTCCTCCATTTCCGCTCGGCTGCCCGGAGCTCTGTTCTGTGAGCTCGCAATGAGTCGTCGAGCCACGGAGCGGGAGGGGAGGACCGAGCCGGCCTGGAGGATAGGGGACATAGAGAGTCAAAGGATGCAGAAAGGGAAGAGAGGAGGGTTGAGGAGGCAGAATCAGGAGATAGGTTGGAGAAGGTATGAGCAGAGGGAAGAGATGATAGAATGGAAGAGGAGAGAGTAGCGGGGGAGAGAGAGCGAAGGTTGGGACGGCGCGATACCATCCGAGTAGGGGCAGTGTGGGAAGTGTTGGATGAGAGCGAGAGGGAAAAGGATACAAGGTAGTGGTCGGAGACTTGGAGGGGAGTTGCAATGAGGTTAGTGGAAGAACAGCATCTAGTAAAGATGAGGTCGAGCGTATTGCCTGCCTTGTGAGTAGGGGGGGAAGGTGAGAGGGTGAGGTCAAAAGAGGAGAGGAGTGGAAAGAAGGAGGCAGAGAGGAATGAGTCAAAGGTAGACGTGGGAATGAGTCAAAGGTAGACGTGGGGAGGTTAAAGTCGCCCAGGACTGTGAGAGGTGAGCCGTCCTCAGGAAAGGAGCTTATCAAGGCATCAAGCTCATTGATGAACTCTCCGAGGGAACCTGGAGGGCGATAAATGATAAGGATGTTAAGCTTGAAAGGGCTGGTAACTGTGACAGCATGGAATTCAAAGGAGGCGATAGACAGATGGGTAAGGGGAGAAAGAGAGAATGACCACTTGGGAGAGATGAGGATCCCGGTGCCACCACCCCGCTGACCAGAAGCTCTCGGGGTGTGCGAGAACACGTGGGCGGACGAAGAGAGAGCAGTAGGAGTAGCAGTGTTATCTGTGGTGATCCATGTTTCCGTCAGTGCCAAGAAGTCGAGTGACTGGAGGGAGGCATAGGCTGAGATGAACTCTGCCTTGTTGGCCGCAGATCGGCAGTTCCAGAGGCTACCGGAGACCTGGAACTCCACGTGGGTCGTGCGCGCTGGGACCACCAGATTAGGGTGGCCGCGGCCACGCGGTGTGGAGCGTTTGTATGGTCTGTGCAGAGAGGAGAGAACAGGGATAGATAGACACATAGTTGACAGGCTACAGAAGAGGCTACGCTAATGCAAAGGAGATTGGAATGACAAGTGGACTTCACGTCTTGAATGTTCAGAAAGTTAAGCTTACGTAGCAAGAATCTTATTGACTAAAATGATTGAAATGATACAGTACTGCTGGAGTAGGCTAGCTGGCAGTGGCTGCGTTGTTGACACTACACTAATCAAGTCGTTCCGTCGAGTGTAATAGTTTCTACAGTGCTGCTATTCGGGGGCTAGCTGGCTAGCTAGCAGTGTTGATTACGTTACGTTACGTTACGTTAAAAGAACGACAATAGCTGGCTAGCTAACCTAGAAAATCGCTCTAGACTACACAATTGTCTTAGATACAAAGACGGCTATGTAGCTAGCTAGCTACGATCAAACAAATCAAACCGTTGGACTGTAATGAAGTGAAATGAAAATGTGATACTACCTGTGGAGGGAAGCGGAATGTTGACCGGGTTGTTGAAGTTCAATTCGGTAGACGTTGGCTAGCTGTTGGCTAGCTAGCTAGCAGTATCTCCTACGTTAAGGACGACAAATAGCTGGCTAGCTAACCTCGGTAAATTAAGATAATCACTCTAAGTCTACACACTCTAAACTACACAATTATCTTGGATACGAAGACAGCAAAGACAACTATGTAGCTAGCTAACACTACACTAATCGAGTCGTTCAGTTGAGTGTAATAGTTTCTACAGTGCTGGTGGACGGTGGACGTTAGCTAGCTGCTTAGCTAGCTGCTAGCTGCTGGGCAGATAGCAGTGTAGACTACGTTAGGACGACGAAATACGATAATTACGCAATTATCTTTGATACAAAGACGGCTATGTAGCTAGCTAAGAAGAAATTGCTAAGATTAGACAAATCAAACCGTTGTACTATAATGAAATGTAATGAAAATGTAATGAAAAGTTATACTACCTGCGGACCGAGGTGTAGATGCGACCGCTCGCTCCAACCCGGAACCGGATACCGACTATTTCGAATCCCACCGTACCTTCTCCGCAATGCAATCTGGTTTCCGAGCTGGTCATGAGTGCACCTCAGCCACGCTCAAGGTCCTAAACGATATCATAACCTCCATCGATAAGAGACAATACTGTGCAGCCGTATTCATCGACCTGGCCAAGGCTTTCGACTCTGTCAATCACCACATTCTTATCGGCAGGCTCAACAGCCTTGGTTTCTCTAATGATTGCCTCTCCTAGTTCAGTAACTACTTCTCTGATAGAGTTCAGTGTGTCAAATCGGAGGGCCTGTTGTCCGGGCCTCTGGCAGTCTCTATGGGAGTGCCACAGGGTTCAATTCTTGGACCGACTCTCTTCTCTGTATACAACAATAATGTCGCTCTTACTGCTGGTGATTCTCTGATCCACCTCTACGCAGACGACACCATTCTGTATACTTCTGGCCATTCTTTGGACACTGTGTTAACAAATCTCCAGACGAGCTTCAATGCCATACAACTGTCTTTCTGTGGCCTACAACTGCTCTTAAATGCAAGTAAAACTAAATGCCTGCTCTTCAACCGATCGCTTCCAGCTCCTGCCCGCCTCGCTGGTCACCCTCAAAGCCAACACCTCCTTTGGCCATCTTTCCGTCCAGTTCTCTGCTGCCAATGACTGGAACGAATTGCAAAAATCACTGAAGCTGGAGACTCATATCTCCCTCTCTAGCTTTAAGCAGCAACAGTCAGAGCAGATCACTCTAACTGTACATAGCCCATCTATAAATAGCCCATCCAACTACCTCATCCCCATACTGTTATTTTTATTAATTGTTTTGCTCCTTTGCACCCCAGTATCTCTACTTGCACATTCATCCTCTGCACATCTACCACTCCA
>NC_088220.1:87911930-87939430 GCF_036934945.1 Oncorhynchus masou masou | reverse complement strand
ATGATTCATGTAATTTGGGTATCCTTATCTGTCATTAGCCTCTGCTCTGCCTTCATTCCAGACGAGCTGGGTCTCTGTGGGCTCTGGGTCTCTGTGGACTCTGGGTCTCTGTAGACTCTGGGTCTCTGTGGGCTCTGGGTCTCTGTGGACTCTGGGTCTCTGTAGACTCTGGGTCTCTGTGGACTCTGGGTCTCTGTGGACTCTGGGTCTCTGTGGGCTCTGGGTCTCTATGGACTCCTCTGTCTGGTGGGACGAGCTGGGTCTCTGTGGACTCTGGGTCTCTGTGGGCTCTGGGTCTCTGTGGACTCTGGGTCTCTGTGGACTCTGGGTCTCTGTGGACTCTGGGTCTCTGTGGACTCTGGGTCTCTGTGGACTCCTCTGTCTGGTGGGACGAGCTGGGTCTCTGTGGACTCTGGGTCTCTGTGGACTCTGGGTCTCTGTGGACTCTGGGTCTCTGTGGACTCTGGGTCTCTGTGGACTCTGTGGACTCTGGGTCTCTGTGGACTCTGGGTCTCTGTGGACTCTGGGTCTCTGTGGGCTCTGGGGCTCTGTGGACTCTGGGTCTCTGTGGGCTCTGGGTCTCTGTAGACTCTGGGTCTCTGTGGACTCTGGGTCTCTGTGGACTCTGGGTCTCTGTGGACTCTGGGTCTCTGTGGGCTCTGGGTCTCTGTGGACTCTGGGTCTCTGTGGGCTCTGGGTCTCTGTGGACTCTGGGTCTCTGTGGACTCTAGGTCTCTGTGGTCTCTGTGGACTCTGGGTCTCTGTGGACTCTGTGGACTCTGGGTCTCTGTGGACTCTGGGTCTCTGTGGGCTCTGGGTCTCTGTGGGCTCTGGGTCTCTGTGGGCTCTGGGTCTCTCTGTGGTGTAGACAGGAGGGGAGAGGGAGTTATAGACTATGGTGTATAATGGGTCTGAGGTATTTCCTATTCCTGATTAGTGACAGTGTTAGTAGATCCAGTAGGCTGCTCCATTGATGTTTTGTTTCCCTGTGGACCCTTCAGTAGAAATAGAACAGGAGCCTCTAGCCTGGAGTCTCTTCTCTAGCCTGGAGTCTCTTCTCTAGCCTGGAGTCTCTTCTCTAGCCTGGAGTCTCTTCTCTAGCCTGGAGTCTCTTCTCTAGCCTGGAGTCTCTTCTCTAGCCTGGAGTCTCTTCTCTAGCCTGGAGTCTCTTCTCTAGCCTGGAGTCTCTTCTCTAGCCTGGAGTCTCTTCTCTAGCCTGGAGTCTCTTCTCTAGCCTGGAGTCTCTTCTCTAGCCTGGAGTCTCTTCTCTAGCCTGGAGTCTCTTCTCTAGCCTGGAGTCTCTTCTCTAGCCTGGAGTCTCTTCTCTAGCCTGGAGTCTCTTCTCTAGAGTCTCTTCTCTAGCCTGGAGTCTCTTCTCTAGCCTGGAGTCTCTTCTCTAGCCTGGAGTCTCTTCTCTAGCCTGGAGTCTCTTCTCTAGCCTGGAGTCTCTTCTCTAGCCTGGAGTCTCTTCTCTAGCCTGGAGTCTCTTCTCTAGCCTGGAGTCTCTTCTCTAGCCTGGAGTCTCTTCTCTAGCCTGGAGTCTCTTCTCTAGCCTGGAGTCTCTTCTCTAGCCTGGAGTCTCTTCTCTAGCCTGGAGTCTCTTCTCTAGCCTGGAGTCTCTTCTCTAGCCTGGAGTCTCTTCTCTAGCCTGGAGTCTCTTCTCTAGCCTGGAGTCTCTTCTCTAGCCTGGAGTCTCTTCTCTAGCCTGGAGTCTCTTCTCTAGCCTGGAGTCTCTTCTCTAGCCTGGAGTCTCTTCTCTAGCCTGGTCTCTTCTCTAGCCTGGAGTCTCTTCTCTAGCCTGGAGTCTCTTGATGTGGTGTATCCATTGCTGTGATATTATCATGTTATTCTGACTCTGATAGTCTGTCCTTGAGACTGTTTTCACTGCTGCCTCACGGAATTCGTCTCACTGATCTCAGCGGTCTAGTCTCAGCCCTCCCTCTTTCACTATTGAGAGGAGACCGGAGAGGAGGGGGGGAGAGGAGAGAGGGAGACTGGGGGAGAGGAGAGACAGCGGAAGGGAAGAGATGGGGGGAGAGGAGGGGGGACAGCAGGAGGAGGGAGAGGGAGATGGGGGGGGGAGTGGAGGGGGACAGCAGGAGGAGGGGGGACAGGAGGGAGGGGGACGAGAGGAGGGGGGACAGCAGGAGGAGGGAGAGGGAGACGGGGGGAGAGGAGGGGGGACAGCAGGAGGAGGGAGAGGAGGGGGACAGGAGGGGGACGGGGAGAGGAGGGGGACGAGAGGAGGGGGGACAGCAGGAGGAGGGAGAGGGAGACGGGGGGAGAGGAGGGGGACAGCAGGAGGAGGGAGAGGGAGACGGGGGAGAGGAGGGGGGACAGCAGGAGGAGGGAGAGGGAGACGGGGGAGAGGAGGGGGGGACAGCAGGAGGAGGGGGACAGGAGGGAGAGGGAGACGGGGGAGAGGAGGGGGGACAGCAGGAGGAGGGAGAGGGAGACGGGGGAGAGGAGGGGGGACAGCAGGAGGAGGGAGAGGGAGACGGGGGAGAGGAGGGGGGACAGCAGGAGGAGGGAGAGGGAGACGGGGGAGAGGAGGGGGGACAGCAGGAGGAGGGAGAGGGAGACTGTCCCTCTCTCCTCTCTCGCTCTCTCTCTCCTGTCGCTCTCTCTCTCCTGTCTCTCTCTCCTGTCTCTCCTGTCTCTCTCTCTGTCTCTCCTGTCTCTCTCTCTGTCTCTCCTGTCTCTCTCTCTGTCTCCACTTGAGAAGGTTGACATTCCCCATCACACAGCCAGCTCTGATCCCCAAAATCCCCTTGATTCCATTCTCTGCCTTGGCAACATTATACACACACACACACACGCGCACACACACGCTCCACTCTGAGCTAGAGCCCCCTGCCCTTCCAGCACAGAGAGGCCTTTAGTAACTGAACAGACAGGATAATGTGATCAGACAGACAGACCATGACGACTCTAATCAGGATAATGTGATGTGACAGACAGACAGACAGACAGACAGACAGACAGACAGACCATGACTACTCTAATCAGGATAATGTGATGTGACAGACAGACAGACAGACAGACAGACAGACCATGACGACTCTAATCAGGATAATGTGATGTGACAGACAGACAGACAGACAGACAGACCATGACGACTCTAATCAGGATAATGTGATGTGACAGACAGACACATCTAGCTGGTTTAGGTTTCTGATTGAGGTAATGAAGAGATGGACTGTGGGTTGAGGTAATGAAGAGATGGACTGTGGGTTGAGGTAATGAAGAGATGAACTGTGGGTTGAGGTAATGAAGAGATGAACTGTGGGTTGAGGTAATGAAGAGATGAACTGTGGGTTGAGGTAATGAAGAGATGGACTGTGGGTTGAGGTAATGAAGAGATGGACTGTGGGTTGAGGTAATAAAGAGATGGACTGTGGGTTGAGGTAATGAAGAGATGGACTGTGGGTTGAGGTAATGAAGAGATGGACTGTGGGTTGAGGTATACGAGATGAACTGTGGGTTGAGGTAATGAAGAGATGGACTGTGGGTTGAGGTAATGAAGAGATGGACTGTGGGTTGAGGTAATGAAGTGATGGACTGTGGGTTGAGGTATACGAGATGAACTGTGGGTTGAGGTAATGAAGAGATGGACTGTGGGTTGAGGTATACGAGATGGACTGTGGGTTGAGGTAATGAAGAGATGGACTGTGGGTTGAGGTAATGAAGAGATGGACTGTGGGTTGAGGTACTGAAGAGATGGACTGTGGGTTGAGGTACTGAAGAGATGGACTGTGGGTTGAGGTAATGAAGAGATGGACTGTGGGTTGAGGTATACGAGATGGACTGTGGGTTGAGGTATACGAGATGGACGGTGGGTTGAGGTAATGAAGAGATGGACTGTGGGTTGAGGTAATGAAGAGATGGACTGTGGGTTGAGGTAATGAAGAGATGGACTGTGGGTTGAGGTAATGAAGAGATGGACTGTGGGTTGAGGTATAAGAGATGGACTGTGGGTTGAGGTAATGAAGAGATGGACTGTGGGTTGAGGTAATGAAGAGATGGACTGTGGGTTGAGGTATACGAGATGGACGGTGGGTTGAGCTATAAGAGATGGACTGTGGGTTGAGGTAATGAAGAGATGGACTGTGGGTTGAGGTAATGAAGAGATGAACTGTGGGTTGAGGTAATGAAGAGATGGACTGTGGGTTGAGGTAATGAAGAGAGGAACTGTGGGTTGAGCTATAAGAGATGGACTGTGGGTTGAGGTAATGAAGAGATGGACTGTGGGTTGAGGTATACGAGATGGACTGTGGGTTGAGGTAATGAAGAGATGGACTGTGGGTTGAGGTAATGAAGAGATGGACTGTGGGTTGAGGTAATGAAGAGATGGACTGTGGGTTGAGGTATACGAGATGGACTGTGGGTTGAGGTAATGAAGAGATGGACTGTGGGTTGAGGTAATGAAGGAATGAACTGTGGGTTGAGGTATACGAGATGAACTGTGGGTTGAGGTAATGAAGAGATGGACTGTGGGTTGAGGTATAAGAGATGGACTGTGGGTTGAGGTAATGAAGAGATGAACTGTGGGTTGAGGTAATGAAGAGAGGAACTGTGGGTTGAGCTATAAGAGAGGAACTGTGGGTTGAGGTAATGAAGAGAGGAACTGTGGGTTGAGGTAATGAAGAGATGAACTGTGGGTTGAGCTATAAGAGAGGAACTGTGGGTTGAGGTAATGAAGAGAGGAACTGTGGGTTGAGGTAATGAAGAGAGGAACTGTGGGTTGAGGTAATGAAGAGATGAACTGTGGGTTGAGGTAATGAAGAGATGAACTGTGGGTTGCGGTAATGAAGAGATGGACTGTGGGTTGAGGTAATGAAGAGATGAACTGTGGGTTGAGCTATAAGAGATGAACTGTGGGTTGAGGTAATGAAGAGATGAACTGTGGGTTGAGGTATAAGAGATGAACTGTGGGTTGAGGTAATGAAGAGATGAACTGTGGGTTGAGGTAATGAAGAGATGAACTGTGGGTTGAGGTAATGAAGAGATGAACTGTGGGTTGAGGTAATGAAGAGATGGACTGTGGGTTGAGGTAATGAAGAGATGGACTGTGGGTTGAGCTATAAGAGATGAACTGTGGGTTGAGGTAATGAAGAGATGGACTGTGGGTTGAGGTAATGAAGAGATGGACTGTGGGTTAAGCTATAAGAGAGGAACTGTGGGTTGAGGTAATGAAGAGAGAAACTGTGGGTTGAGGTAATGAAGAGATGAACTGTGGGTTGAGCTATAAGAGAGGAACTGTGGGTTGAGGTAATGAAGAGAGGAACTGTGGGTTGAGGTAATGAAGAGAGGAACTGTGGGTTGAGGTAATGAAGAGATGAACTGTGGGTTGAGCTATAAGAGAGGAACTGTGGGTTGAGGTAATGAAGAGATGGACTGTGGGTTGAGGTAATGAAGAGATGAACTGTGGGTTGAGGTAATGAAGAGATGAACTGTGGGTTGAGGTAATGAAGAGATGAACTGTGGGTTGAGGTAATGAAGAGATGAACTGTGGGTTGAGGTAATGAAGAGATGGACTGTGGGTTGAGGTAATGAAGCGATGGACTGTGGGTTGAGCTATAAGAGATGAACTGTGGGTTGAGCTATAAGAGATGAACTGTGGGTTGAGGTAATGAAGAGATGGACTGTGGGTTGAGGTAATGAAGAGATGGACTGTGGGTTGAGCTATAAGAGATGAACTGTGGGTTGAGCTATAAGAGATGGACTGTGGGTTGAGGTATACGAGATGGACTGTGGGTTGAGGTAATGAAGAGATGGACTGTGGGTTGAGGTAATGAAGAGATGGACTGTGGGTTGAGGTAATGAAGAGATGGACTGTGGGTTGAGGTAATGAAGAGAGGAACTGTGGGTTGAGGTAATGAAGAGATGGACTGTGGGTTGAGGTAATGAAGAGATGGACTGTGGGTTGAGGTATAAGAGATGGACTGTGGGTTGAGGTAATGAAGAGATGGACTGTGGGTTGAGGTAATGAAGAGATGGACTGTGGGTTGAGCTATAAGAGATGAACTGTGGGTTGAGCTATAAGAGATGAACTGTGGGTTGAGGTAATGAAGAGATGGACTGTGGGTTGAGGTAATGAAGAGAGGAACTGTGGGTTGAGGTAATGAAGAGATGGACTGTGGGTTGAGGTAATGAAGAGATGGACTGTGGGTTGAGGTAATGAAGAGATGGACGGTGGGTTGAGGTATACGAGATGAACTGTGGGTTGAGGTAATGAAGAGATGGACTGTGGGTTGAGCTATAAGAGATGAACTGTGGGTTGAGGTAATGAAGAGATGGACTGTGGGTTGAGGTAATGAAGAGATGGACTGTGGGTTGAGGTAATGAAGAGATGGACTGTGGGTTGAGGTAATGAAGAGATGGACTGTGGGTTGAGGTAATGAAGAGATGGACTGTGGGTTGAGGTAATGAAGAGAGGAACTGTGGGTTGAGGTAATGAAGAGATGGACTGTGGGTTGAGGTAATGAAGAGATGGACTGTGGGTTGAGGTAATGAAGAGATGAACTGTGGGTTGAGGTAATGAAGAGATGGACTGTGGGTTGAGGTAATGAAGAGATGGACTGTGGGTTGAGCTATAAGAGATGAACTGTGGGTTGAGCTATAAGAGATGAACTGTGGGTTGAGGTAATGAAGAGATGGACTGTGGGTTGAGGTAATGAAGAGAGGAACTGTGGGTTGAGGTAATGAAGAGATGGACTGTGGGTTGAGGTAATGAAGAGATGGACTGTGGGTTGAGGTAATGAAGAGATGGACGGTGGGTTGAGGTATACGAGATGAACTGTGGGTTGAGGTAATGAAGAGATGGACTGTGGGTTGAGCTATAAGAGATGAACTGTGGGTTGAGGTATAAGAGATGGAGTGTGGGTTGAGGTATACGAGATGGACTGTGGGTTGAGGTAATGAAGAGATGGACTGTGGGTTGAGGTAATGAAGAGATGGACTGTGGGTTGAGGTAATGAAGAGATGGACTGTGGGTTGAGGTAATGAAGAGATGGACTATGGGTTGAGGTAATGAAGAGATGGACTGTGGGTTGAGGTAATGAAGAGATGGACTGTGGGTTGAGGTAATGAAGAGATGAACTGTGGGTTGAGGTAATGAAGAGATGGACTGTGGGTTGAGGTAATGAAGAGATGGACTGTGGGTTGAGGTAATGAAGAGATGGACTGTGGGTTGAGGTAATGAAGAGATGAACTGTGGGTTGAGGTAATGAAGAGATGGACTGTGGGTTGAGGTATAAGAGATGGACTGTGGGTTGAGGTAATGAAGAGATGGACTGTGGGTTGAGGTAATGAAGAGATGGACTGTGGGTTGAGGTAATGAAGAGATGGACTGTGGGTTGAGGTAATGAAGAGATGAACTGTGGGTTGAGGTATAAGAGATGGACTGTGGGTTGAGGTAATGAAGAGAGGAACTGTGGGTTGAGGTAATGAAGAGATGGACTGTGGGTTGAGGTAATGAAGAGATGGACTGTGGGTTGAGGTAATGAAGAGATGAACTGTGGGTTGAGGTAATGAAGAGAGGAACTGTGGGTTGAGGTAATGAAGAGATGAACTGTGGGTTGAGGTATAAGAGATGAACTGTGGGTTGAGGTATACGAGATGGACTGTGGGTTGAGGTATAAGAGATGGACTGTGGGTTGAGGTATAAGAGATGGACTGTGGGTTGAGGTATACGAGATGGACTGTGGGTTGAGGTATAAGAGATGGACTGTGGGTTGAGGTATAAGAGATGAACTGTGGGTTGAGGTATAAGAGATGAACTGTGGGTTGAGGTATACGAGATGGACTGTGGGTTGAGGTAATGAAGAGATGAACTGTGGGTTGAGGTAATGAAGAGATGGACTGTGGGTTGAGGTAATGAAGAGATGGACTGTGGGTTGAGGTATACGAGATGGACTGTGGGTTGAGGTAATGAAGAGATGGACTGTGGGTTGAGGTATAAGAGAGGAACTGTGGGTTGAGGTATAAGAGATGGACTGTGGGTTGAGGTATACGAGATGGACTGTGGGTTGAGGTAATGAAGAGATGGACTGTGGGTTGAGGTATAAGAGAGGAACTGTGGGTTGAGGTAATGAAGAGATGGACTGTGGGTTGAGGTATAAGAGATGGACTGTGGGTTGAGGTATAAGAGAGGAACTGTGGGTTGAGGTAATGAAGAGATGGACTGTGGGTTGAGGTAATGAAGAGATGGACTGTGGGTTGAGGTATAAGAGAGGAACTGTGGGTTGAGGTAATGAAGAGAGGAACTGTGGGTTGAGGTAATGAAGAGATGAACTGTGGGTTGAGGTATAAGAGAGGAACTGTGGGTTGAGGTAATGAAGAGATGGACTGTGGGTTGAGGTATAAGAGATGGACTGTGGGTTGAGGTATAAGAGAGGAACTGTGGGTTGAGGTAATGAAGAGATGGACTGTGGGTTGAGGTAATGAAGAGATGGACTGTGGGTTGAGGTATAAGAGAGGAACTGTGGGTTGAGGTAATGAAGAGAGGAACTGTGGGTTGAGGTAATGAAGAGAGGAACTGTGGGTTGAGGTAATGAAGAGAGGAACTGTGGGTTGAGGTAATGAAGAGAGGAACTGTGGGTTGAGGTATAAGAGATGGACTGTGGGTTGAGGTATAAGAGATGGACTGTGGGTTGAGGTATAAGAGATGGACTGTGGGTTGAGGTATAAGAGATGGACTGTGGGTTGAGGTAATGAAGAGATGGACTGTGGGTTGAGGTATAAGAGAGGAACTGTGGGTTGAGGTAATGAAGAGATGGACTGTGGGTTGAGGTATAAGAGAGGAACTGTGGGTTGAGGTAATGAAGAGAGGAACTGTGGGTTGAGGTAATGAAGAGAGGAACTGTGGGTTGAGGTAATGAAGAGATGGACTGTGGGTTGAGGTATAAGAGATGGACTGTGGGTTGAGGTATAAGAGATGGACTGTGGGTTGAGGTATACGAGATGGACTGTGGGTTGAGGTAATGAAGAGATGGACTGTGGGTTGAGGTAATGAAGAGATGGACTGTGGGTTGAGGTATAAGAGATGGACTGTGGGTTGAGGTAATGAAGAGATGGACTGTGGGTTGAGGTAATGAAGAGATGGACTGTGGGTTGAGGTATAAGAGAGGAACTGTGGGTTGAGGTATAAGAGAGGAACTGTGGGTTGAGGTAATGAAGAGATGGACTGTGGGTTGAGGTAATGAAGAGATGGACTGTGGGTTGAGGTAATGAAGAGATGAACTGTGGGTTGAGGTATAAGAGAGGAACTGTGGGTTGAGGTAATGAAGAGATGGACTGTGGGTTGAGGTAATGAAGAGATGGACTGTTTAGCCTGGGTCCCTGAGAGACCGTTATTGTTGAACTCATTGTCCTATTTAGCCTGGGTCCCTGGGAGACCGTTATTGTTGCTGCTGTTTTAGTCAACATCTGGCACGGTGATGTCAGGAACATAATCGGCTTTGGGCCACGTGTAAGCCTGGATAGAGAGGGAGGGAGGGAGGGAGGGAGTGTTTGGGGGACAGAGGTAGCCCACAGCCATGTACCTGGCAGACACTAAAAACTATCCCTCTCTCTTTCTCTCTCTTCCTTCCCCTCTCTCTCTCTTCCTCTCTCTCTCCCTCTCTTCCCCTCTCCCTCTCTTCCTCCCTCTCTTCCCCTCTCCCTCTCTTCCTCCCTCTCTTCCTCTCTCTCTCTCTTCCTTCCCCTCTCTCTCTCTTCCTCCCTCTCTTCCTCTCTCTCCCTCCCTGAATGAACAAACCCTCCCAGCTCTCATTTCCTCTCAGCCTTCGTTTCATTCTTTCTCCTCTCCTCCTCCCAAAACTATCTTCACCCACGGAAGCACTCAACTCTTTCTCCTTCATCTGTGCTTCCTTTCCCTCTCGGTCTGTGTCTCTGTGTGTGTGTCTGTGTCTCTCTGTGTGTGTGTGTCTGTCTCTCTCTGTGTGTCTCTCTCTGTGTGTCTCTCTCTGTGTGTCTCTCTCTGTGTGTCTCTCTCTGTGTGTCTCTCTCTGTGTGTCTCTCTGTGTGTGTCTGTGTGTGTGTCTGTGTGTGTGTCTGTGTGTGTGTGTGTGTCTCTCTGTGTGTGTCTCTCTGTGTGTGTCTCTCTGTGTGTGTCTCTCTGTGTGTGTCTCTCTGTGTGTGTCTCTCTGTGTGTGTCTCTCTGTGTGTGTCTCTCTGTGTGTGTGTGTCTCGGTCTGTTATTATCTGTTATTTCTGTTTTGCTCTTATGTTTCTTTAGATTAGCCAAGGAGGCTAAAAAGTTCATATGCATCGCACTCTCTCTCTCTCTCTCTCTCAAAAGTTTGGGTCAGTCACAGTGGTCAGGTATTCTGCCGCTGTGTCCTCTCTGTTTAGGGCCAGTCACAGTGGTCAGGTATTCTGCCGCTGTGTCCTCTCTGTTTAGGGCCAGTCACAGTGGTCAGGTATTCTGCCGCTGTGTCCTCTCTGTTTAGGGCCAGTCACAGTGGTCAGGTATTCTGCCGCTGTGTCCTCTCTGTTTAGGGCCAGTCACAGTGGTCAGGTATTCTGCCGCTGTGTCCTCTCTGTTTAGGGCCAGTCACAGTGGTCAGGTATTCTGCCGCTGTGTCCTCTCTGTTTAGGGCCAAATAGCATTCTAGTTTACTCTGTTTTTTTTGTTAATTCTTTCCAATGTGTCAAGTAATTGTCGTTTTGTTTTCTCATGATTTTGTTGGGTCTAATTGTGTTTTTGTCCTGGGGCTCTGTGGGGTGTGTTTGTGAACAGAGAGCCAGGACCAGCTTGCTTAGGGGACTCTTCTCCAGGTTCATCTCTCTGTAGATGATGGCTTTGTTGTGGAAGGTTTGGGAATCTCTTCCTTTTAGGTGTTTATAGACTTTAACAGCTCTTTTCTGGATTTTGATCATTAGTGGGTATCGGCCTAATTCTGCTCTGCATGCATTATTTGGTGTTCTACGTTGTACATGGAGGATATTTTTGCAGAATTCTGCGTGCAGAGTCTCAATTTGTTTTTTGTCCCATTTTGTGAAATCTTGGTTGGTGAGCGGACCCCAGACCTCACAACCATAAAGGGCAATGGGCTCTATGACTGATTCAAGTATTTTTAGCCAAATCCTAATTGGTATGTTGAATTTAATGTTCCTTTTGATGGCATAGAAGGCTCTTCTTGCCTTGTCTCTCAGATCGTTCACAGCTTTGTGGAAGTTACCTGTGGCGCTGATGTTTAGGCCAAGGTATGTATAGTTTTTTGTGTGCTCTAGGGCAACAGTGTCTAGATGGAATTTGTATTTGTGGTCCTGGTGACTGGACCTTTTTTTGGAACACCATTATTTTGGTCTTACTGAGATTTACTGTCAGGGCCCAGGTCTGACAGAATCTGTGCAGAAGATCTAGATGCTGCTGTAGGCCCTCCTTGGTTGGTGACAGAAGCACCAGATCATCAGCAAACAGTAGACATTTGACTTCAGATTCTAGTAGGGTGAGGCCGGGTGCTGCAGACTGTTCTAGGCCCGAGCCAATTCGTTGATATATATGTTGAAGAGGGTGGGGCTTAACCTCTAGTGACTCCCCATCCCGGGTCCGGGAGCGTAATTATCGACTGACACAAATTAGCATAACGCAACGGACATAAATATTCCTATTCATGAAAATCACAAGTGAATATATACTGAGACACAGCTTAGCCTTTTGTTAATCATCCTGTCATCTCAGATTTTCAAAATATGCTTTACAGCCAAAGCTAGACAAGCATTTGTGTAAGTTTATCGATAGCCTAGCATAGCATTTTGTCCAGCTAGCAGCCACGGAAATCAGAAAAGCAATCAAGTTAAATCGTTTACCTTTGATGAGCTTCGGATATTTTCACTCACGAGACTCCCAGTTAGATAGCCAATGTTCCTTTTTTCCAAAAAGATTATTTTTGTAGGCGAAATAGCTCCGTTTGTTCTTCACGTTTGGCTGAGAAATCGGACGGAAATTGTGGTCACGAAAACGTCGGAAAATATTCCAAATTAATATCGACTTAAACATGGCAAACGTTGTTTATAATCAATCCTCAAGGTGTTTTTCAAATAGCTATTCGATAATATATCCACCGGGACAATTGGTTTTTCTGTAGGACCGATTGGAATAATGGCTACCTCTGTATTTTACGCGAGAATCACTCTGAGAGCCATCAGGTGACACTTACACAATGTAGCCGCTTACGGGTATTCTTCAACATAAATGCGTAAAACTACGTCACAATACTGTAGACACCTTGGGGAATACGGAGAAAAAGTAATCTTGTTGATAGCCCATTCACTGCTCAATAGGGACGCATCGGAACGCAGAGCTTTCAAAACATGAGTCACTTCCGGATTGGATTCTTCTCAGGCTTTCACCTGCAATATCAGTTCTGTTATATTCACAGACAATATTTTTACAGTTTTGGAAACTTTGGAGAGTTTTCTATCCTAAGCTGTCAATTATATGCATATTCTAGCATCTTGTCCTGACAAAATATCCCGTTTACTAGTCACTAGAGGTTTTAAGCTAGATCCCTGTCTCATCACCCGGCCCTGTGGAAAGACATTTTCTCTTTCTCCTCTCCTTTCTTAACTAACTCATAGCTACTAAGGCTCTCCTCTCTCTCGTTCCTCTCCAGGCCAAATGTATTCTAAAGGTTTCTTATATGCCCTCTCTCTCGCGCTCTCTCACTATTCCTCATCCTCCGCTCCTCTCATCACGTGCTCCCCTTTCTCCCTCATCCGCTGTCTCCCTCCCTCCTTCCCCCAGTTAGTCAGAATCAAATCTTTCTCATCAGTCCTCATCTACAGAGAAGCAGGAGAACCGAAATGCAGTATTATAATGGTTGGGGATATTGACCCTGTAGGGGTTTAACCGGGTAATAATTGTAGGAGAAGCAGCTTCTGTGTCTGAAATCTGTCAAGAACATCCACAGAGAATCTCTCTCTCTGTCGCTCTCTGTTTCTGTGTCTGTCTCTCTCTCTCTCTATCGGTCTCTCTCTCTGTCTGTCTCTCTGTCTCTCTGTGTGTGTGTGTCTCTCTCTCTCTCTCTCGGTATCTGTGTCTCTCTCTCTCTCGGTATCTGTGTCTCTCTCTCTCTCGGTATGTCTGTGTCTGTCTGTCTCTCTCTCTCTCTCTCTCTCTCTCTCTCTCTCTCTCTCTCTCTCTCTGTCTCTGTGTGTGTGTGTGTCTCTCTGTCTCTCTCTCTCTCTCTCTCTCTCTCTCTCGGTATCTGTGTCTCTCTCTCTCTCTGTGTGTCTGTCTCTCTCTCTCTGTGTGTCTGTGTCGCTCACTGTGTCTCTCTGTCTCTCTCTCTGTCTCTCTCTCTCTCTCTGTGTCTCTCTCTCTCTCTGTATGTCTGTGTCTCTCTCTCTCTTCCTCACCACGCATGCCCCCCTCTCAGGGGGGTGGAGGGTCACATTGTGCTGGTACACAAGGACACTGTAACCAAACAGAAGGCTCTCTGAGATTTTTTGTGTCGTCCTCAGGGCCATTCACACAGGATGTCCTACCATACTGATCACACTCCCCTCCCTCTCCTGTTCTCTCTCGCCCCTTCCTCTCCTGTTCTCTCTCGCCCCTTCCTCTCCTGTTCTCTCTCTCTCTCTCCTCTCACCTCCCTCTCCTGTTCTCTGTCTCTCCTCTCACCTCCCTCTCCTGTTCTCTCTCCTCCCTCTCCTGTTCTCTCTCTCCCTCCCTCTCCTGTTCTCTCTCTCCCCTCCCTCTCCTGTTCTCTCTCTCCCCTCCCTCTCCTGTTCTCTCCTCCCCTCCCTTCTCCTGTTCTCCCTCCCTTCCTGTTCTCTCTCTCCCCTCCCTCTCCTGTTCTCTCTCTCCCCTCCCTCTCCTGTTCTCTCTCTCCCCTCCCTCTCCTGTTCTCTCTCTCCCCTCCCTCTCCTGTTCTCTCTCTCCCCTCCCTCTCCTGTTCTCTCTCTCCCCCTCCCTCTCCTGTTCTCTCTCTCCCCCTCCCTCTCCTGTTCTCTCTCTCCCCTCCCTCTCCTGTTCTCTCTCTCCCCTCCCTCTCCTGTTCTCTCTCTCCCCTCCCCTCCCGTTCTCTCTCTCCTCTCCCGTTCTCTCTCCCCCTCCTCTCCCGTTCTCTCTCTCCTCTCCTTTCCCGTTCTCTCTCTCCTCTCTCTCCCGTTCTCTCTCCCTCCTCTCCCGTTCTCTCTCTCCTCTCCCGTTCTCTCTCTCCTCTCCCGTTCTCTCTCCCTCTCCCGTCTCCTCCTCTCCTCTCTCTCTCCTCTCCCTCCCCGTTCTCTCTCTCTCCTCTCCCGTTCTCTCTCTCCTCTCGCGTTCTCTCTCTCCTCTCGCGTTCTCTCTCTCCCCCCCCCGTTCTCTCTCTCCTCTCCCCTCCCGTTCTCTCTCTCTCTCCCCTCCCGTTCTCTCTCCTCTCCCCTCCCGTTCTCTCTCTCCTCTCCCCTCCCGTTCTCTCTCTCCTCTCCCCTCCCGTTCTCTCTCTCCTCTCCCCTCCCGTTCCCTCTCTCCTCTCCCCTCCCGTTCTCTCTCTCCTCTCCCCTCCCGTTCTCTCTCTCCCCTCCCGTTCTCTCTCTCCTCTCCCCTCCCGTTCTCTCTCTCCTCTCCCCTCCCGTTCTCTCTCTCCTCTCCCCTCCCGTTCTCTCTCTCCTCTCCCCTCCCGTTCTCTCTCTCTCCTCTCCTCTCCCGTTCTCTCTCTCCTCTCCCCTCCCGTTCTCTCTCTCCTCTCCCGTTCTCTCTCTCCTCTCCCGTTCTCTCTCTCCTCTCCCTTCCCGTTCTCTCTCTCCTCTCCCCTCCCGTTCTCTCTCTCCTCTCCCCCTCCCGTTCTCTCTCTCCTCTCCCCTCCCGTTCTCTCTTTCCTCTCCCCTCCCGTTCTCTCTTTCCTCTCCCCACCCGTTCCCTCTCTCCCCTCCCCTCCCGTTCTCTCTCTCCCCTCCCATCCCGTTCTCTCTCTCCTCTCCCCTCCTGTTCTCTCTCTCTCCCTCTCCTCTCCCGTTCTCTCTCTCCTCTCCCGTTCTCTCGCTCTCCTCTCCCGTTCTCTCTCTCCCCCTCCCGTTCTCTCTCTCCTCTCCCCTCCCGTTCCCTCTCTCCTCTCCCCTCCCGTTCCCTCTCTCCTCTCCCCTCCCGTTCTCTCTCTCCTCTCCCCTCCCGTTCTCTCTCTCCTCTCCCCTCCCGTTCTCTCTCTCCTCTCCCCTCCCGCTCTCTCTCTCCTCTCCCGTCCCTCTCCCGCTCTCTCTCTCCCGTTCTCTCTCTCCTCTCCCGTCCCTCTCCCGTTCTCTCTCTCCTCTCCCCTCCCTCTCCCGTTCTCTCTCTCCTCTCCCCTCCCTCTCCCGTTCTCTCTCTCCTCTCCCGTCCCTCTCCCGTTCTCTCTCTCCTCTCCCGTTCTCTCTCTCCTCTCCCCTCCCTCTCCTGTTCTCTCCTCTGATTATTGGAGGACCAAAAAAAGCTGACACCGATTAATCAGATGATTTTTATATGTTTGTAATAATGTCAATTGCAGCAATACTGAATGAACACTTTTATAATACATAAATAAAATCGATTTAGTCTCATAATAATTAATGAAACATGTTCAATTTGGTTTAAATAATGCAAAAACAAAGTGTTGGAGAAGAAAGTAAAAGTGCAATATGTGCCATGTAAGAAAGCTAACGTTTCAGTTCCCTGCTCAGAACATGAGATCATATGAAAGCTGGTGGTTCCTTTTAACATGAGTCTTCAATATTCCCAGGTAAGAAGTTTCAGGTTGTAGTTATTATAGGAATTATAGGACTATTTCTCTCTATACCATTTGTATTTCATTAATCTTTGACTATTGGATGTTCTAATAGGCACTTTAGTATTGCCAGCCTGATCTCTGGAGTTGATAGGCTTGAAGACATAAACAGCGCTGTGCTTCAAGCATTGCTAAGAGCTGCTGGCAAACGCAGTAAAGTGCTGTTTGAATGAATGCTTACGAGCTGCTGCTGCCCACCACCACTCAGTCAGACTGCTCTATCAAATCATAGACTTAATTATAATATAATAAACACACAGAAATACGAGCATTTGGTAATTTATTATGGTCGAATCCGGAAACTATCATCTCGAAAACAAGACGTTTATTCTTTCAGTGAAATACGGAACTTTTTTCATATTTTATCTAACGGGTGGCATCCATAAGTCTAAATATTGCTGTTGCATTGTACAAGCTTCAATGTTATGTCATAATTATGTAAAATTCAGGCAAATTAATTACGGTCTTTGTTAGGAAGAAATGGTCTTCACGCAGTTTGCAACGAGAATTTCTTTTAGCTAAATGTGTTTAAAAAAAACATACTTCTGTGTATTGATTAAAAGAAAGCGCTTTTGTTAAATCAACCCCCGGTTTGACGAAGTTGAAGTAGGTCTGCTGATTATATGCAGCGCAGGACAAGCTAGTTAACTACACATGGTTGACGATATTACTCGGTTAACTAGTGATTGTGAAGATTGATTGATTGTTTTGATAAGATTCGTTTAATGCTAGCTACCTTGGCTTCTTGCTGCACTCGCGTAACAGGTGGTCATCCTGCCACGCAGTCTCCTCATGGAGTGCAATGTAATCGGCCATAATCGGTGTCCAAAAATGCCGATTACCGATTTGTTATGAAAACTTGAAATCGGCCCTAAATAATCGACCATGCCGATTTAATCAGGAATCCTCTATTCTCCAGTCCCTCCCTCCCTCCCTCCCTCCCTCCCTCCCTCCCTCCCTCCCTCCCTCCCTCCCTCCCTCCCTCCCTCCCTCCCCCTCCCTCCCTCCCTCCACTTCTCCAGTCTCTCTCCAGTCTTTTTTCTCCTCTGTTATTCAGAGTCAATAGCTGAGATGCTTTTGTAGAATGTTTCTATGGTGACAGGCCATTTGAACAAGTCCTCATTCAGACGGTACAACCCTGCTACTGGAGAAAGACCCGGTTACAGACGGACAGGGGGGGGGGAGAAACATACTGTCAACACACTCAGGTTGAATGTCTCATGTTAGATGCCCATCGTTTTCCCTGTGAGAGGCAGGAGAGGGCTGTCCTGTCTGTATGAATGATTGGCGGTTGATGAACCTCAGAGTTGACCGGTACACACACACAGCAGAATGTCACATGACACAATCATACTTCCCACTGCTTCCGGTGACATTGGCCAATCGAACAGGACGAAAGGCTTTACTACCAGTCAGCCAACAGTACGGTCTATTGGAGGTAGACCGGTATCAACTAACTCACATAGACCACTTTTTGTTTTGCAAACATTTCTAAAAGCCTGTTTTTGCTTTGTCAAATCAAATCAAATTTTATTTGTCACATACACATGGTTAGCAGATGTTAATGCGAGTGTAGCGAAATGCTTGTGCTTCTAGTTCCGACAATGCAGTAATAACCAACAAGTAATCTAACAATTCCTAAACTATTGTCTTATACACAGTGTAAGGGGATAAAGAATATGTACATAAGGATATATGAATGAGTGATGGCACAGAGCAGCATAGGCAAGATACAGTAGATGGTATCGAGTACAGTATATACATATGAGTTGAGTATGTAAACAAAGTGGCATAGTTAAAGTGGCTAGTGATACATGTATTACATAAGGATGCAGTAGATGATATAGAGTACAGTATATACGTATGCATATGAGATGAATAATGTAGGGTAAGTAACATTATATAAGGTAGCATTGTTTAAAGTGGCTAGTGATATATTTACATCATTTCCCATCAATTCCCATTATTAAAGTGGCTGGAGTTGAGTCAGTGTCAGTGTATTGGCAGCAGCCACTCAATGTTAGTGGTGGCTGTTTAACAGTCTGATGGCCTTGAGATAGAAGCTGTTTTTCAGTCTCTCGGTCCCAGCTTTGATGCACCTGTACTGACCTCGCCTTCTGGATGATAGCGGGGTGAACAGGCAGTGGCTCGGGTGATTGATGTCCTTGATGATCTTTATGGCCTTCCTGTAACATCGGGTGGTGTAGGTGTCCTGGAGGGCAGGTAGTTTGCCCCCGGTGATGCGTTGTGCAGACCTCATGTGAGAATTCCTCACAATCATTATTGTCATTATGGGGTAGTTGTGTTGTCGTCAGATTTCGTCAGATTTCAAAAAGGATTTACGGCGAAAGCATAGCATTCGATTGTCTGAGGGCAGCGATTTAAAATAAATCACTTATTTTTGAAGATCTTCCTCTGTTTGCAATCCCAAGGGTCCCAGCTACACAACGAATGGTCGCTTTGTTCGATAAAGTCCTTCTTTATATCCCAAAAACGCAGTTTTGTTGGCGCCATTGAATTCAATAATCCAGTACTTCAACATGCATACAAAGTTACCAGCAAAGTTCATCCAAACGAGTCAAACTATGTTTTTTATTAATCCTCACGTTGTCTAAAATCTAAATAAACGATAATATTTCATACGGAGATTACTATGTTCAATAGCAATGGAACAGAATAAAGAACCGCCCACGTTCACGCCCACAAAACTTTTGCCCTGGCAACTAGAACGACGACAAATACGTCATTTAAAAAAAACAGGCCTAAAACCTTGTTTAAAGACTGTTGACATCTAGTGGACGCCATAGGAACTGCAATCTGGGAGGCGGAAATGAGATCGGAAGTCATTCGGAGCTCCAAACACATCATTTCCGGATGGATTTTCCTCGCGGTTTCCTCCTGCTATATCAGTTCTGTTATACTCCAGACATTATTTTAACAGTTTTAGAGTGTTTTCTATCCAATGCTACCAATTTAAGCCTATCCTGGCTTCTGGGCCTGAGTAACAGGCCGTTTACTTTGGGCACGTCAGTCAGGCGGAAATTCAGGAAACGAGCCTTACTCACTGTTCTGCTGTGGTGTTGAGGCTATGGTCTGAGGTGGACTGTTCTGTCACACGTTGTCCTCCTCACCCTTTCCTCCACCAGTCTGACCCCCTCCTCCATCCCCCTCACCCTCTCCTCCATCCCCTCACCCTCTCCTCCATCCTCCTCACCCTCTCCTCCAGCAGTCCGATCCTCTCCTCCATCCCCCTCACCCTCTCCTCCATCCCCCTCACCCTCTCCTCCATCCCCCTCACCCTCTCCTCCATCCCCCTCACCCTCTCCTCCATCCCCCTCACCCTCTCCTCCATCCTCTCCTCTAGTGCTCTGTTCTTCTCTTGTGGATGTTGTCTCTCCACCTCCAGCTCTGGTTGAGGGGGTGTTGTCTCTCCACCTCCAGCTCTGGTTGAGGGGGTGTTGTCTCTCCACCTCCAGCTCTGGTTGAAGGGGTGTTGTTATGCTGGACTGTTGTCTGGGTCTGGTAATAACATGGTTATATACAGGAAGTACCAGGTAATAACATGGTTATATACAGGAAGTACCAGGTAATAACATGGCTATATACAGGCAGTACCAGGTAATAACATGGTTATATACAGGAAGTACCAGGTAATAACATGGCTATATACAGGAAGTACCAGGTAATAACAAGGCTATATACAGGAAGTACCAGGTAATGACATGGTTATACACAGGAAGTACCAGGTAATAACATGGCTATATACAGGAAGTACCAGGTAATGACATGGTTATACACAGGCAGTACCAGGTAATAACATGGCTATATACAGGAAGTACCAGGTAATAATATGGCTATACACAGGCAGTACCAGGTAATAACATGGCTATATACAGGAAGTACCAGGTAATGACATGGCTATATACAGGAAGTACCAGGTAATAACATGGCTATATGCAGGGAGTACCAGGAAATAACATGGCTATATACAGGAAGTACCAGGTAATAACATGGCTATATACAGGAAGTACCAGGTAATAACATGGTTATATACAGGAAGTACCAGGTAATAACATGGCTATATACAGGAAGTACCAAGTAATAACATGGCTATATACAGGAAGTACCAGGTAATAACATGGTTATATACAGGAAGTACCAGGTAATAACATGGCTATATGCAGGAAGTACCAGGTAATAACATGGCTATATACAGGAAGTACCATGTAATAACATGGCTATATACAGGGAGTACCAGGTAATAACATGGCTATATACAGGGAGTACCAGGTAATAATAACAAATAATAATAAATAATAATAACTGCGCTCTACTGTACTACGCTCTACTGTACTGCACTGTGCTCTACTGTAATGTACTGTACTGCGCTCTACTGTGCTCTACTGCACTGTGCCCTACTGTACTGCACTGTGCTCTACTGTACTGCACTGTGCTCTACTGTCCTCTACTGTCCTGCACTGTGCTCTACTGCTCTGCACTGTGCTCTACTGTCCTGCACTGTGCTCTACTGCTCTGCACTGTGCTCTACTGTACTGCACTGTGCTCTACTGTACTGCACTGTGCTCTATGGTGCTCTACTGTCCTGCACTGTGCTCTACTGTACTGCACTGTGCTGTACTGCACTGCACTATGCTGTACTGCACTGTGCTCTACTGTGGTCTACTGTGCTCTACTGCACTGCACTGTGCTCTACTCTACTGTACTCTAATCTACTGTACTGGACTGTGCTCTACTGTACTGTATTGCACTGTGCTCTACTGTACTGCACTGTGCTCTACTGTACTGCACTGTACTCTACTGTGCTCTACTGTACTGTGCTCTACTGTACTGTATGACCACGAGAGAACAAGCTACAGCTCTAGACTGAGAGAGATGTCACACACACACTGGCAAGTTAGTGATGCTAAGAGCCTGGGCTTACTGATTAATGAGAGTTAACTGTGGTGTGACACCCTCACACTGAGGGGTGAACTAGTGTTGATATGACCTGTCAATGAACTACTCATGACCGGGCCGTTGTGTCTCCTTCCTGCTGTTGTAGCAGAACCAAAGGCATGGTTTTCTAGTGCTTTGGCTTTGTGATCAGGCTACTTAGAGTTGTGACGATAAGTGTTTTTCATCCCTGGTTGGCCGACAAGACAACTGAACCACTGTTACCCTGACTATGACATAAGGGTGTTAACAGCGTTATGGACATTTTTTACATTTGCTTGTTGTGAAATCACAACATTTAATATCTCACAGAACGGGCGAGCTTAATGTAAATTAAATTAAACTTTTCAGGTGGGTCGGGCCTCCCATGGGGGGTAGGGGGGCGTCTGTAGGGCCTTCCATGGGGGGGGGTCATCTGTAGGGCCTTCCATGGGGGGGGCGGCTCTACTGGCAGACACACACCATGCCTTCATCGGGGCAGACTGACTCAGTTTGGTTACAGCCCACAGAGCCTTCATCGGGGCAGACTGACTCAGTTTGGTTACAGCCCACAGAGCCTTCATCGGGGCAGACTGACTCAGTTTGGTTACAGCCCACAGAGCCTTCATCGGGGCAGACTGACTCAGTTTGGTTACAGCCCACAGAGCCTTCATCGGGGCAGACTGACTTAGTTTGGTTACAGCCCACAGAGCCTTCATCGGGGCAGACTGACTCAGTTTGGTTACAGCCCACAGAGCCTTCATCGGGGCAGACTGACTTAGTTTGGTTACAGCCCACAGAGCCTTCATCGGGGCAGACTGACTCAGTTTGGTTGCAGTCCACAGAGCCTTCATCGGGGCAGACTGACTCAGTTTGGTTGCAGCCCACAGAGCCTTCATCGGGGCAGACTGACTCAGTTTGGTTGCAGCCCACAGAGCCTTCATCGGGGCAGACTGACACTCAGGTCTGAAGGCTGGCCCGGCTGACAGAATATTCCCTCCTAACTTTACGACTCTGTAATGAGTATATGCATTAACCTCCCATTTCTCTCTCCCTCTCTCTCCTCCTTCCAGGCGCTTGCAGCCAATGCGGGCACAGGTTTTGCAGTAGCGGAGCCTCAGGTGGCCATGTTCTGTGGGAAGCTCAACATGCACGTCAACATCCAGACAGGACGCTGGGAACCGGACCCTTCCGGGCTGAAGAGCTGTGTAGGAACCAAAGAGGGCGTGCTGCGCTACTGTCAGGAGGTGAGACCATGTTACACTGTTAACCTGTAGGGGGACCGTTATCAGCGTGACAGTCGGTTGACCTTCCTACAGTCTCTCCACTGACTCAGGTCTTTATTCACTGTGTTATACAGACCCTCCCATAGATATTATCATATAAACACCTCCCTCTCTCCTGGTCTGTCTCTGAAAACTACTGTAACCCCTCACTGTACACCGTATCTAAAGACACACACACACACACACAATTGTCTATTACTATATTTGTGAGGATTGTTTGGGGACCAACAATTGATTCTCATTCAAAATCCTAATTCTAACCCTTAATCTAATCCCTAACCCCCAATATTTAAACCTAACCCTAATTCTAACCCTCAATCCAATCCCTAACCCTAGCCCTTAATCTCTAAACCTAAACCTCAATCTAATCCCTAAACCTAACCATAATTCTAACTCTCAATCTAATCCATCCCTAAACCTAATCCTAATTCTAACCCTCAATTGAATCCCTAAACCTAACCCTCAATCTAATCCCAAACCCTCAATCTAATCCCTAAACCTAAAATAGCTTTTTTCTTTTTTAGGACTGGCAAAATGTCAACATGTCCTCACTTGTCGAAATTCTCCTTGGTTTACTATTGTTGTGAGGAATTCTTGTCCAAGTATATTCACACGATGAGCTAACTGGAGACAGGAGGGAGATTAATAGGTTAATGAAGAAACACCACTTATCTCTCTCTCTCTCCCTCCCCTGCCTCTCTCTCTCTCCCTCCCCTGCCTCTCTCTCTCTCCCCTGCCCCTCTCGCTCTCCCCTGCCCCTCTCGCTCTCCCCTGCCCCTCGCGCTCTCCCCTGCCCCTCGCGCTCTCCCCTGCCCCTCGCGCTCTCCCCTGCCCCTCGCGCTCTCCCCTGCCCCTCGCGCTCTCCCCTGCCCCTCGCGCTCTCCCCTGCCCCTCGCGCTCTCCCCTGCCCCTCTCGCTCTCCCCCTGCCCCTCGCGCTCTCCCCTGCCCCTCGCTCTCTCCAATGCCCCTCTCTCTCTCCAATGCCCCTCTCTCTCTCCAATGCCCCTCTCTCTCTCCAATGCCCCTCTCTCTCTCTCTCTCTCTCTCTCTCTCTCTCTCTCTCTCTCTCTCTCTCCCCCCAATGCCTCTCTCTCTCCAATGTCTCTCTCTCTCTCTCTCTCCAATGCCTCTCTCTCTCTCTCTCCCCTGCCTCTCTCTCTCTCTCTCCCCTGCCTCTCTCTCTCTCTCTCCCTGCCTCTCTCTCTCTCTCCCAATGCCTCTCTCTCTCTCTCTCCAATGCCTCTCTCTCTCTCTCTCTCCAATGCCTCTCTCTCTCTCTCTCTCTCTCCAATGCCTCTCTCTCTCTCTCCAATGCCTCTCTCTCTCTCTCTCCAATGCCTCTCTCTCTCTCCAATGCCACTCTCTCCCCCGCCCCTCTCTCTCTCCCCCGCCCCTCTCTCTCTCTCTCGCCTCTCTCTCTCTCTCCCCGTCTTCCTGCCCTCTCTCTGTCTCTCTTTCTCTCAGATGTACCCTGAGCTCCAGATCACTAACGTGGTGGAGGCCAACCAGCCAATCAGGATTGAGAACTGGTGTAAGAAGGAGAAGAAGCTGTGTAAAGGCCACGCCCACATCGTGGTGCCTTACAAATGTTTAGGTGAGAACCACCAAAGGGTCATAGATAATATATAACACTATTCTGTTTGACTTTCCATTGGACGTTTCCCCCAGTGTTTGACCTAAAGGCCTCAGACTGTTTTGCCACGGCCCAGTGGACCTGCCCGGGCTTTGGACCAGGGACGAGGGGGCTGGGCCTTTTCGGGTTGCGTTACCTAACAATCACTAATTGTGAACACCTTCTCACGAAGCAAGTGTTTTGACTATTCCTCCTGTATAACATCATGGCGTGTAGACCAGGGTAACATCATGGCGTGTAGACCAGGGTAACATCATGGCGTGTAGACCAGGGTAGTATCATGGCGTGTAGACCAGGGTAGTATCATGGCGTGTAGACCAGGGTAACATCATGGCGTGTAGACCAGGGTAACATCATGGCGTGTAGACCAGGGTAACATCATGGCGTGTAGACCAGGGTAGTATCATGGCGTGTAGACCAGGGTAGTATCATGGTGTGTAGACCAGGGTAACATCATGGCGTGTAGACCAGGGTAACATCATGGTGTGTAGACCAGGGTAACATCATGGCGTGTAGACCAGGGTAACATCATGGCGTGTAGACCAGGGTAACATCCTTGCGTGTAGACCAGGGTAACATCATGGCGTGTAGACCAGGGTAACATCATGGCGTGTAGACCAGGGTAACATCATGGCGTGTAGACCAGGGTAACATCATGGCGTGTAGACCAGGGTAACATCATGGTGTGTAGACCAGGGTAACATCATGTAGACCAGGGTAGTATCATGGTGTGTAGACCAGGGTAGTATCATGGTGTGTAGACCAGGGTAGTATCATGGTGTGTAGACCAGGGTAACATCATGGTGTGTAGACCAGGGTAACATCATGGTGTGTAGACCAGGATAGTATCATGGCGTGTAGACCAGGGTAACATCATGTAGACCAGGGTAGTATCATGGTGTGTAGACCAGGGTAACATCATGTAGACCAGGGTAGTATCATGGTGTGTAGACCAGGGTAACATCATGGTGTGTAGACCAGGGTAGTATCATGGCGTGTAGACCAGGGTAACATCATGGCGTGTAGACCAGGGTAACATCATGGCGTGTAGACCAGGGTAACATCATGGCGTGTAGACCAGGGTAACATCATGGCGTGTAGACCAGGGTAACATCATGGCGTGTAGACCAGGGTAACATCATGGCGTGTAGACCAGGGTAACATCATGGCGTGTAGACCAGGGTAACATCATGGCGTGTAGACCAGGGTAACATCATGGCGTGTAGACCAGGGTAACATCATGGCGTGTAGACCAGGGTAACATCATGGCGTGTAGACCAGGGTAACATCATGGCGTGTAGACCAGGGTAACATCATGGCGTGTAGACCAGGGTAACATCATGGCGTGTAGACCAGGGTAACATCATGGTGTGTAGACCAGGGTAACATCATGGCGTGTAGACCAGGGTAACATCATGATGTGTAGACCAGGGTAACATCATGGCGTGTAGACCAGGGTAACATCATGGCGTGTAGACCAGGGTAACATCATGGCGTGTAGACCAGGGTAACATCATGGCGTGTAGACCAGGGTAACATCATGGTGTGTAGACCAGGGTAACATCGTGGCGTGTAGACCAGGGTAACATCGTGGCGTGTAGACCAGGGTAACAACGGTGTTCAAGTTGAAAAGCGGCATGACATGACCAGACCTCCCTGTTGCTGTTAAATCTACACGTTACATACAATCTAGCCGTTATTCAATCATTTAATCCAAATTACTCCCACGTGCCGACGGGCATCTTCCTCGCCACTCAGAACGTGGTTCTGTTTGTGAAGCTTCACACGCTGCATGTCCCGCCTCTCACACCATGGGTCAAAATTCTAGAAAGATCCAACATTAAAACAGGACCTTTTGCATTTCTGTTAAAATATCAACCCAGTGTTCATCTCCCAGGACAGATTAGCTCGCAACAGCAAGCTAGCTAGATGTCAGTGTAAGTTTCATGTGTGTTTCGATCTTTGAGAAAGTCAACACGCACAAAAGCCGGTCTGGTCAGCATGTAAGAATATTCTATTGGCAAGTCAGTGAGGTCATCCCCGAATGACAAATACAACATCCTTATATTATTAAGCCGTATTGTAATTCTGTGAGCTAAACCATGGGCACATACAGCAGCAGAAGGCTTGAGACAATATTAGAGTGTATTGTAATTTAGTGAGCTTAACCATGGGCACATACAGCAGCAGAAGGCTTGAGACAATATTAGAGTGTATTGTAATTTAGTGATGTAAGCCCCGCGCTCGATCGTTGCTGGGTGCTGATAGGCCGGTTTCACGGGCCAGGAGCGTGCGGATAGGCCGGTTCCACGGGCCAGGAGCGTGCGGATAGGCCGGTTCGCGGGCCAGGAGCGCGCGGATAGGCCGGGTTCACGGGCCAGGAGCGCGCGGATAGGCCGGTTCCACGGGCCAGGAGCGCGCGGATAGGCCGGTTCCACGGGCCAGGAGCGCGCGGATAGGCCGGTTCACGGGCCAGGAGCGGAGACGTTAGAAACAGGCGAGACGAGGAGAGGAGAGACATATTGGAAAGGCATTTTATTGACTCATCTCAGCCTTGGGCTGTGGTTTTACTAGAGATCCACACACTCTGTCAGAAGCAATAGGATGGCCAAGGCTGGCAAAGACATTTACTGTGAAGGCAGCAGGTCACAGCACCTCACAGTACAGCACAGTACAGCACCTCACAGCACCTCACAGCACAGCACCTCACAGCACAGCACCTCACAGTACAGCACAGTACAGCACCTCACAGTACAGCACCTCACAGCACAGCACCTCACAGAACAGCACCTCACAGCGAAGCACCTCACAGCACAGCACCTCACAGCACAGCACCTCACAGCGCAGCACCTCACAGTGCAGCACCTCACAGTGCAGCACCTCACAGCACAGCACCTCACAGCACAGCACCTCACAGTGCAGCACCTCACAGCACAGCACCTCACAGAACAGCACCTCACAGCGCAGCACCTCACAGCACAGCACCTCACAGTACAGCACCTCACAGCACAGCACCTCACAGTACAGCACCTCACAGCACAGCACCTCACAGCACAGCACCTCACAGCGCAGCACCTCACAGAACAGCACCTCACAGCGAAGCACCTCACAGCACAGCACCTCACAGCACAGCACCTCACAGCGCAGCACCTCACAGCGCAGCACCTCACAGCACAGCACCTCACAGCACAGCACCTCACAGAACAGCACCTCACAGCGCAGCACCTCACAGCACAGCACCTCACAGCACAGCACCTCACAGCACAGCACCTCACAGCGCAGCACCTCACAGTGCAGCACCTCACAGTACAGCACCTCACAGCACCTCACAGCACAGCACAGTACAGCACAGTACAGCACCTCACAGCACAGCACCTCACAGAACAGCACCTCACAGCGAAGCACCTCACAGTACAGCACCTCACAGTACAGCACCTCACAGCGCAACACCTCACAGCACAGCACCTCACAGCACAGCACCTCACAGCGCAGCACCTCACAGCGCAGCACCTCACAGCACAGCACCTCACAGCGCAGCACCTCACAGTGCAGCACCTCACAGCACAGCACCTCACAGCTTAGCACCTCACAGCGTAGCACCTCACAGCGTAGCACCTCAAAGCGTAGCACCTCACAGTACAGCACCTCACAGTACAGCGTAGCACCTCACAGCACAGCACCTCACAGCACAGCACCTCACAGCACAGCGTAGCACCTCACAGCGCAGCACCTCACAGCACAGCACCTCACAGTACAGCGTAGCACCTCACAGCGCAGCACCTCACAGCACCTCACAGCACAGCACCTCACAGCACAGCACCTCACAGTACAGCACTTCACAGCACAGCGTAGCAACTCACAGCACAGCACCTCACAGCACAGCACCTCACAGCACAGCGTAGCACCTTACAGCACAG
>NC_088220.1:87884430-87906930 GCF_036934945.1 Oncorhynchus masou masou | reverse complement strand
GTGTGTCAGCCACCAACAGTGGCACGGGGTGGCGGAGGAGGTGAGAACCATGTGTGTCAGCCACCAACAGTGGCACGGGGTGGCCGAGGAGGTGAGAACCATGTGTGTCAGCCACCAACAGTGGCACGGGGTGGCCGAGGAGGTGAGAACCATGTGTGTCAGCCACCAACAGTGGCACGGGGTGGCCGAGGAGGTAAGGGGTGGCCGAGGAGGTGAGGGGTGGCCGAGGAGGCGAGGGGTGGCCGAGGAGGCGAGGGGTGGCCGAGGAGGCGAGGGGTGGCCGAGGAGGCGAGGGGTGGCCGAGGAGGCGAGGGGTGGCCGAGGAGGCGAGGGGTGGCCGAGGAGGCGCGGGGTGGCCGAGGAGGTGAGAACCATGTGTGTCAGCCACCAACAGTGGCACGGGGTGGCCGAGGAGGTGAGAACCACGTGTGTCAGCCACCAACAGTGGCACGGGGTGGCTGAGGAGGTGAGAACCACGTGTGTCAGCCACCAACAGTGGCACGGGGTGGCCGAGGAGGTGAGAACCATGTGTGTCAGCCACCAACAGTGGCACGGGGTGGCCGAGGAGGCGAGGGGTGGCCGAGGAGGCGAGGGGTGGCCGAGGAGGCGAGGGGTGGCCGAGGAGGCGAGGGTGGCCGAGGAGGCGAGGGGGAGGCGAGGGTGGCCGAGGGGGAGGCGAGGGGTGGCCGAGGGGGAGGCGAGGGGTGGCCGAGGGGGAGGCGAGGGGTGGCCGAGGAGGCGAGGGGTGGCCGAGGAGGCGAGGGGTGGCCGAGGAGGCGAGAACCATGTGTGTCAGCCACCAACAGTGGCACGGGGTGGCAGAGGAGGTAAGAACCATGTGTGTCAGCCACCAACAGTGGCACGGGGTGGCCGAGGAGGTGAGAACCATGTGTGTCAGCCACCAACAGTGGCACGGGGTGGCCGAGGAGGTAAGGGGTGGCCGAGGAGGCACGGGGTGGCCGAGGAGGCACGGGGTGGCCGAGGAGGCACGGGGTGGCCGAGGAGGCAAGGGGTGGCCGAGGAGGCAAGGGGTGGCCGAGGAGGTAAGGGGTGGCCGAGGAGGCACGGGGTGGCCGAGGAGGTAAGGGGTGGCCGAGGAGGTGAGAACCATGTGTGTCAGCTACCAACAGTGGCACGGGGTGGCAGAGGAGGTAAGAACCATGTGTGTCAGCCACCAACAGTGGCACGGGGTGGCCGAGGAGGTGAGAACCATGTGTGTCAGCCACCAACAGTGGCACGGGGTGGCCGAGGAGGTGAGAACCATGTGTGTTAGGCACGGGGTGGCCGAGGAGGTGAGAACCATGTGTGTCAGCCACCAACAGTGGCACGGGGTGGCCGAGGAGGTAAGAACCATGTGTGTTAGGCACCAACAGTGGCACGGGGTGGCCGAGGAGGTGAGAACCATGTGTGTTAGCCGAGGAGGCACGGGGTGGCCGAGGAGGTAAGAACCATGTGTGTCAGCCACCAACAGTGGCACGGGGTGGCCGAGGAGGTGAGAACCATGTGTGTTAGGCACGGGGTGGCCGAGGAGGCACGGGGTGGCCGAGGAGGCACGGGGTGGCCGAGGAGGCACGGGGTGGCCGAGGAGGTAAGAACCATGTGTGTCCTTCACTGCTAGAGACGTCATTACAGACCCTGAATCGATCCTGGGCTGTATCACAACCGGCCGTGATTGGGAGTCCCATATGGCGGTGCACAGCTGGCCCAGGGTCGTCTGGGTTTGGCCGTCACTTAAGAATTTGTTCTTAAACTGACTTGCCAAGAAATAAAGGTTAAATAGAAATACAACTACTCTGTCTGTCTCGCTCTCTGTCTGTCTCGCTCTCTGTCTGTCTCGCTCTCTGTCTGTCTCGCTCTCTGTCTGTCTCGCTCTCTGTCTGTCTCGCTCTCTGTCTGTCTCGCTCTCTGTCTGTCTCGCTCTCTGTCTGTCTGTCTGTCTCCCTTTCTCTGGCTGTCTCCCTCTCTCTCTGTCTGTCTGGCTGTCTCGCTCTCTCTCTGTCTGTCTGGCTGTCACGCTCTCTCTGTCTGGCCGTCTCTCTCGCTCGCTCTCTCGCTCTATGTCTTGCGCTCTCTCTCTGTCTGTCTGGCTGGCTGTCTGGCTCTCTCGCTCTCTCTCTCTGTCTGTCTGGCTCTCTCGACGCTCTCTGTCTCGCTCTCTGTCTGTCTCGCTTGCTGTTTCGCTCTGTCTGTCTGTCTGTCTGGCTCACTCACTCACTCACTGTCGGTCTCTCTCTAGCAGGGTAATATACAGGCTTTAAACAAGGACTCTGTTGTTCTTCTATGGTAACTAGTAGGGAGAAGGCATGTTGCCCAATGGACTCTACACTGTTTCTGTTTTCAGTCTATCCTCCCACGCTGTTACTGTCTCCCTGCCCTCCCTCCTTCTCTACCTGTCTCTCCCTCCCCTCCCCCTCTCTACCTGTCTCTCCCTCCCTTCCCCCCTCTCTACCTGTCTCTCCCTCCCCTCCCTCCTTCTCTACCTGTCTCTCCCTCCCTTCCCCCCTCTCTACCTGTCTCTCCCTCCCTTCCCCCCTCTACCTGTCTCTCCCTCCCTTCCCCCCTCTCTACCTGTCTCTCCCTCCCTTCCCCCCTCTCTACCTGTCTCTCCCTCCCTCCCCCCTCTCTACCTGTCTCTCCCTACCCTCCCTCCTTCTCTACCTGTCTCTCCCTCCCCTCCCCTTCTCTACCTGTCTCTCCCTCCCCTCCCCCTCTCTACCTGTCTCCCTCCCCTCCCTACCTGTCTCCCTCCCCTCCCCCTCTCTACCTGTCTCTCTCCCCTCCCCCTTCTCTACCTGTCTCTCCCTCCCCTCCCCCCTCTCTACCTGTCTCTCCCCCTCCCCCCCTCTCTACCTGTCTCTCCCTCCCCTCCCCCCTCTCTTCCTGTCTCTCCCTCCCTCCCCCCTTCTCTACCTGTCTCTCCCTCCGCTCCCCCTTCTCTACCTGTCTCTCCCTCCGCTCCCCCTTCTCTACCTGTCTCTCCCTCCCCTCCCACCTTCTTTACCTGTCTCTCCCTCCCCTCCCACCTTCTTTACCTGTCTCTCCCTCCCCTCCCCCTTCTCTACCTGTCTCTCCCTCCCCTCCCCCTTCTCTACCTGTCTCTCCCTCCCCTCCCACCTTCTTTACCTGTCTCTCCCTCCCCTCCCCCTTCTCTACCTGTCTCTCCCTCCCCTCCCCCTTCTCTACCTGTCTCTCCCTCCCCTCCCACCTTCTTTACCTGTCTGGCTGAGTGCTTCCCAGTTGTCCTGTGATCAGAGTTTAGGTTTAGAGCTGATCTCTAACCAGACTAGTGCTGTGGTGGAAACCATGTAGTCCTCCTTTCGTAAGGCTATCTTGGAGCCTGCTGGGCCAACAGCAACACACACCTGGCCTGCTTGGCTCCTGGCCCTGTGTACTGGCCTGCTTGGCTCCTGGCCCTGTGTACTGGCCTGCTTGGCTCCTAGCCCTGTGTACTGGCCTGCTTGGCTCCTGGCCCTGTGTACTGGCCTGTTTGGCTCCTAGCCCTGTGTACTGGCCTGCTTGGCTCCTAGCCCTGTGTACTGGCCTGCTTGGCTCCTAGCCCTGTGTACTGGCCTGCTTGGCTCCTAGCCCTGTGTACTGGCCTGCTTGGCTCCTAGCCCTGTGTACTGGCCTGCTTGGCTCCAAGCCCTGTGTACTGGCCTGCTTGGCTCCTAGCCCTGTGTACTGGCCTGCTTGGCTCCTAGCCCTGTGTACTGGCCTGCTTGGCTCCTAGCCCTGTGTACTGGCCTGCTTGGCTCCTGGCCCTGTGTACTGGCCTGCTTGGCTCCTAGCCCTGTGTACTGGCCTGCTTGGCTCCTAGCCCTGTGTACTTGCTGCCACTGGCTTGTCCCTGCACGGCGGGCTGGGCCCTAGTTGGACCCAGTCCTAGTTGGATCCAGCCCCGCCAGGCTCTAGTTGGACCCAGTCCGAGTTAGACCCAGCCTCACTAGACCCTCTACAGCCTATAGACTTATGAGGCATTCTACTCAGTCTGTTTCTTGTCAGTATTACGTGTGTAGCGTTTCACTCTCTCTCCCATCTCTCCCTTTCTCCTCTCCCCCCTCCTCTCCATCCCTCTCTCCTCTCCCAAGGCCTGTTCCAAGGGGACCATGGTCCTTCACAGCTATGGCATGTTACTGCCCTGTGGCATTGATAAGTTCCATGGTACAGAGTATGTATGCTGCCCCTCCCCTGGGGAACCCTCCCTGCCCGCCATGCCCTCCCAGGAGGAAGAAGAAGAAGATGAAGAGGAGGACGAAGAGGTGGAGGAGACAGCACTGGATCAGGATGATCTTGTAGAGAAGGAGAGGTGTGTGTGTGTGTGTGTGTGTGTGTGTGTGTGTGTGTGTGTGTTTCCTACGTTGATTAGTGGATTCCTCTACAGGTGTATAAAGTCGAGCACACAGCCATGCAATCTCCATAGACAAACATTAGCAGTAGAATGGCCTTACTGAACAGTTCAGTGAGCTCAGTGACTTTCAACGTGGCAAACGGCTCAGCTGAGCTGTTGTTGCTCCTAGAAGTGGTTATTGTGGAAAGGTCTCGGAGCAACAACGGCTCAGCTGAGAAGTGGTAGACCACACGAGCTCACAGAACTGGACCGCCGAGTGCTGAAGTGTGTGAAAATTGTCTGTCCTCGGTTGCAACACTCACTACCGAATTCCAAACTGCCTCTGGAAGCAACGTCAGCACAATAACTGTTAGACTGGAGCTTCATGAAATGGGTTTTCATGGCCGAGCAGCCGCACATAAGCCTAAGATCACCAAGTATAATGCCAAGCGTCAGCTGGAGTAGTGTAAAGCTCGCCGCCATTGGACTCTGAAGCAGTGGAAACACGTTCTCTGGAGTGATGAATCACGCTTCACCATCTGGCAGTCCGACGGAAGGAATCTGGATTTGGCGGATGCCAAGAGAACACTACCCAATGCACACTGTAAAGGTTGGTGGATGAGGAATAAGGGTCTGAGGCTGTTATTTCATGGTTCGGGCCCCTTTGTTCCAGTGAAGAGAAACCTTAACACTACAGTATACAATGACATTCTAGACTATTCTGTGCTTCCAACTTTGTGGCAACAGTTTGGGGAAGGCCCTTTCCTGTTTCAGCATGACAATGCCCCCGTGCACAAAGCTAGGTCCATACAGAAACGGTTTCTCGAAATCGATGTGGAAGAACTTGACTGGCCAGCACAGAGCCCTGACCTCAACCCCATCGAACACCTTTGGGATGAATTGGAACGCCGACTGTGAGCCAGGCCTAATCGCCCAACATCAGTGCCAAACCTCACTAATGCTCTTGTGGCTGAATGGAAGCAAGTCCCCGCAGCAATGTTCCAACATCTAGTGGAAAGCCTTCCCAGAAGAGTGGAGGCTGTTTATAGCATCAATGTTCCATCATCTAGTGGAAAGCCTTCCCAGAAGAGTGGAGGCTGTTATAGCAGCAATGTTCAAACATCTAGTGGAAAACCTTCCCAGAAGAGTGGAGGCTGTTATAGCAGCAATGTTCCAACATCTAATGGAAAGCCTTCCCAGAAGAGTGGAGGCTGTTATAGCAGCAATGTTCCTACATCTAGTGGAAAGCCTTCCCAGAAGAGTGTGGAGGCTGTTATAGCAGCAATGTTCCAACATCTAGTGGAAAGCCTTCCCAGAAGAGTGGAGGCTGTTATAGCAGCAATGTTCCAACATCTAGTGGAAAGCCTTCCTAGAAGATTGGAGGCTGTTATAGCAGCAATGTTCCAACATCTAGTGGAAAGCCTTCCCGGAAGAGTGGAGGCTGTTATAGCACAAAGGGGGAACCAACTCCATATTAATGCCCATGATTTTGGAATGAGATGTTCGACGAGCAGGTGTCCACATACTTTTGGTCATGTAATGTATAGGATCAGGGTTAGTTAATGATGTAATGTATAAGGTCAATATTGATTTGATTTTGGAATGAGGGAGCTATTGTCACATTTATTCTACTATTAATTAAATCTCGCTCTCCCTCCCTCTCTCTCTCTCCCTCCCTCCCTCTCTCTCTATCTCTCTCCCTCCCTATCTCTCTCCCTCCCTCTCTCTCTATCTCTCTATCTCTCTCGCCCTCTCTCTCTCGCTCTCTCTCGTTCTCTCTCAGCGAGGCCCCAGCTGATGAGCTGCCCACCACTCAGAAAGAGGAGGAGCCATTGGACGAGGAAGATGAAGATGAGGAAGAGTACCACTATGTGTATGAAGATGAGGAGGCCGACAGAGAGGAAGAGGAGGAGGAGGAGAAGAAAGAGAGGGATAGTGTTCCAGAGAGCCAGGATGAAGACAAGACCCTGACAGAGGTCAAAGGTTGGTACTGTCTTTTATTCTTTCTTTTCCACCTTTTAGAGTTAGAGTTGCCGTCGGCAACAGACCTGCTGGCAGAACCAGCCTGCGAGTTATTTATTTTTTGCAAAATATATAATATATTATAATATAATAAAATACACTACTGTTCAAAAGTTTGGGGGTCAATTATGTTAGCACAGCTGAAAAGTTTGGGGGTCACTTAGAAATGTTTTTGAAAGAAAACCACTTTGTTTTGTCCATTGAAATACAGATTGTCCCCTTAGAGACGGCTGATTCTTTATTTTTTAATGGAATATCTACGTAGGCGTACCGAGGCCCGTTATCAGCAACCATCACTCCTGTGTTCCAATGGCACGTTGTGTTGGCTAATCCAAGTTTATCATTTTAAAAGGCTAATTGATCATGAGAAAACCCTTGTGCAGTTATGTTAGCACAGCTGAAAACTGTTGTTCTGATTTAAAGAAGCAATAAAACTGGCCTTCTTTAGCCTAGTTGAGTATCTGGAGCATCAGCATTTGTGGGTTCAATTACAGGCTCAAAATGGCCAGAAACAAAGGACTTTCTTCTGAAACTTGTCAGTCTATTCTTGTTCTGAGAAATGAAGGCTATTCCATGCCAGAAATTGCCAAGGAACTGAAGATCTCGTACAACGCGGTGTACTACTCCAGTCACAGAACAGCGTAAACTGGGTCTAACCAGAATAGAAAGAGGAGTGGGAGGCCCCGGCGCACAACTGAGCAAGAGGACAAGTACATTAGTGTCTAGTTTGAGAAACAGACACCTCACAAGTCCTCAACTGGCAGCTTCATTAAATAGTACCCACAATACACCAGTCTCAATGTCAACAGTGAAGAGGTGACTCCGGGATGCTGGCCTTCTGTCCAGTCTCAACGTCAACTTCTGCCTTCTAGACAGAGTTGCAAAGAAAAAGCCATATCTTAGACAGGCCAATAAAACTAAAATATCAAGATGGACACAAACACTGGACAGAGGAAGATTGGGGAAAAAGTGTCATGGACAGACTAATCTAAGTTTGAGGTGTTCGGATCACACAGAAGAACATTTGTGAGATGCAGAAAAAATGAAAAGATGCTGGAGGAGTGATTACTGCCATCTGTCAAGCATGGTGAAGGGAATGTGATGGTGTGGGCGTGCTTTGGTAGTGGTAAATTTGGAGATTTGTACAGGGTAAAAGAGATCTTGAAGAAGGAAGGCTATCACTCCATTTTGCAACAGCTAGCTAGCTGGCTACAGTAGGCCACCTTGTAGGCTATAACTCAACTGAGAAAACGGCATCTGTCAAGTGGAGACAATGTGATGGTCTGGGGGTGCTTTGGTAGTGGTAGAGTGGGAGATTTATACAGGTGTCGTGTCTGGCTATGCCGGATTAAGTGATATGACATGCTGTTCTATAAAATATTACCTGATTGAGCTAATCATGTAAATGTAATTAACTAGAGAGTCGGGCACCACAAAATAATATTTATAGAGCTGTTATCTTCCGAATAAACTCTTAAAGACCTGGTCATCTTTTACGTCAGTAGCAGTCAATATTTTATCCTCACCTTATTTAGACTCTGAAAGTTGTATATTATTTATCTTCACGAACCCTGGCTAACAAGTTGAATCAGCAATACATGGTTTAATTATTTATTTACTAAATTCCTAACTAATCACACAGAATTACAGCTACACATAATTAATCATAACTTAATTACAAATGACGTCATAAAGGAAAACATCCCTAGCGGACGGAAAAGATATGACAGCTTGTTACACAAAGAAAAGGGGCGGGGTTTGAGTGAAAGAGCGGGAAGACTGAGGAACAAAGGGAGAAGCTGTGCTATCGTAAATACAGTATCTTATGCATTCTAAATTACCGCCCATTTGGAAAAGGAAAATGCAATAAATATTTACTCTGAGCTGCTCTTCGGTAGGTTGGTGGTAGATGGAAGGCCGTGTTGCCAAACCGAGTCCTTTGTCCCTTTGAAGAATGTTTCTGCTGGTAAATTGGTTACGTTGTTGTAACGTCATTGTATGATAGACGGGATACTCTGTCTGTTCCTTCCTAACCCTCGTTTGCAGCTGCTGTTGCTAACTCAACGGCTAGAAGGTATCACTTCTGTAGTGAATAAGAGTTTTAAGTTCATACCATTCGCAAACATAGCTCACGCTGGTGTTGGCTTCGTTCTGTAGTTATTATCTGAACCGTTCTGACATCGGACCGTCGTCCTCACATCCTCTGAACAGGAGGTAATGTTGTCGTCAAGGCTTTATATAGAAAGGGAGAGGAGAGCGTGTCTGAAAGGTTTTATAACCCATGTCTCTTCACAGGGGTGGGCCACTGATTGAGCAGAGCCCTAACCTTATGAAAACCCAAATCTTACATTTTAGAAGCTAAAATCACATTTCATCACGAATAATTTCAGATTCAAACATTTAAATTGAACAACAATTCCATGTGAATCCAATAACTACAATGTGCAGACTTTCCACTGTAGAGTTTGTCATTTTATCATTGATGAGAATGTCTCAGATGACAACCAAACTGACATCATATTCATTAAGTACCACTGCATATGTTCAATTGGTCGGATTTCCAGAATATAGTTCATTTCCCCCACCTACTGATGTTCCCAGAATCTCTGTGTCAACAAAGGTGTTTGCAAATGTAACATCAGTAGGGTAGAGAGAGGAAACAGGGGGGAAGAGGTATTTATGACTGTCATAAACCAACCCCCAGGCCAACGTCATGACACAGGGCAAAAGGGATCTTGAAGAAGGAAGGCTATCACTCCATCATGCCATACCCTGTGGGCTTAATTAGAGTCAATCTCCTCCTACAACAGGACAATGACCCAGAGCACAGCTCCAAACTATGCAAGAACTATTTAGGGAAGAAGCAGTCAGCTGGTATTCTGTCTATAATGGAGTGGCCAGCAGAGTCACCGGATCTCCTATTGAGCTGTTGTGGGAGCAGCTTGACCGTTTGGTATGTAAGAAGTGCCCATCAAGCCAATCCAATTTGTGGGAGTGTGCTGACCAACACAACTACATCTTCTCTGGTGGGAGGTGCTTCAGGAAGCATGGGGTGAAATCTCTTCAGATTACCTCAACAAATTGACAACTAGAATGCCAAAGGTCTGCAAGGCTGTAATTGCTGCAAATGGAGGATTCTTTGACGAAAGCAAAGTCATTATTTATAACCATGTCAACATCTTGACTATATGTCATAATCATTTTGCAACTCATTTCATGTATGTTTTCATGGAAAACAAGGACATTTCTAAGTGACCCCAACCTTTTTTTTGTGTGTGTGTGTGTGTGTGTGTGTGTGTGTGTGTGTGTGTGTGTGTGTGTGTGTGTGTTTTGGGACAGTCACCATTTTTTGTTGTTGTTTTGGCTCTGTACTCCAGCACTTTGGATTTAAAATGATACAATGACTATGAGGTTAAAGTACAGGACTGTCAGCTTTAATTTGAGGGTATTTTCATCCATATCGGGTGAAACATTTAGAAATTACCGCACTTTTTGTACACAGTCCCCCTGTTTTAGAGGACCAAAAGGTATTGGGACAAATTCACTTAAGTGTATTAAAGTAGTCAAAGTGTAGTATTTGGTCCCATACTCATAGCACACAATGATTACATGAAGCTTATGACTACAAACTTGTTGGATGCATATTCTGTTTGTTTTGGTTGTGTTTCACATTATTTTGTGCCCAATAGAAATAGTAAATGGTAAATCATTTGACATTTTGCAGTCACTTTTATTGTGAATAAGAATAGAACATGTTTCTAAACACTTCTACATTAATGTGGTTCCTGATTAGTCTTGAATAAATCATGAATAATGATGAGTGAGAAAGTTACACTCACAAATATCAAACCCCAAGACATGCTAACCTCTCACCATTAGAATAACCGGAGAGGTTATTACAAAATACATTCCTTACATTGACAAACAATCATGCCTTTTTTTTAATGGTCATATCCAATTCAGACCCTTGGACTTTTATTACGTCTTTTTCTAAAATCAAATACAAATCCTTTATCAATCTACACACACAACCCCATAATGACATCACAATATCCCATAATGACATCACAATATCCCATAATGACATCACAATATCCCATAATGACATCACAATATCCCATAATGACATCACAATATCCCATAATGACATCACAATACTCCATAATGACATCACAATATCCCATAATGACATCACAATATCCCATAATGACATCACAATACTCCATAATGACATCACAATATCCCATAATGACATCACAATACCCCATAATGACAAAGGGAAAGCAGGTTTTTAGAAATGTTTACAAATGTATTAAAAATAAAAACAGATACCTTATTTACATAAGTATTCAAACCCTTTTGCTATGAGACTCTAAATTGAGCTCAGGTGCATCTTGTTTCCATTGATCATCCTTGAGATGTTTCTACAACTTGGTTGGGGTCCACCTGTGGTAAATTCAATTGATTGGACATGATTTGGAAAGGCACACACCTGTCTATATAAGGTCCCACAATTGACAGAGCATGTCAGAGCAAAAACAAAGCCATGAGATCGAAGGAATTATCCGTAGAGCTCAGAGACGGGATTGTGTCTAGGAACAGATCTGGAAAGGGTACCAAAAAAAAGTATTTTAAAGCTGGCAGGCTGCACTTTGACCTTTGTATAATTTCAAATCTAAAGTTCTGGAGTACAGAAACAAAACGTCTGGAGCTGAAAATACGACAAAAGTGTGTGGACACCTTCTTCTCGTCAAACATCTCATTCCAAAATCATGGGCGTTAATATGGAGTTGTCCCCCCTTTGCTGCTATAATAGCCTCCACTCTTCTGGGAAGGATTTCCACTAGATGTTGGAACATTGCTGCTATAACAGCCTCCACTCTTCTGGGAAGGCTTTCCACTAGATGTAGGAACATTGCTGCTATAACAGCCTCCACTCTTCTGGGAAGGCTTTCCACTAGATGTAGGAACATTGCTGCTATAACAGCCTCCACTCTTCTGGGAAGGCTTTCCACTAGATGTAGGAACATTGCTGCTATAACAGCCTCCACTCTTCTGGGAAGGCTTTCCACTAGATGTAGGAACATTGCTGCTATAACAGCCTCCACTCTTCTGGGAAGGCTTTCCACTAGATGTTGGAACATTGCTGCTATAACAGCCTCCACTCTTCTGGGAAGGCTTTCCACTAGATGTAGGAACATTGCTGCTATAAAACAACCTCCACTCTTCTGGGAAGGCTTTCCACTAGATGTTGGAACATTGCTGCTATAAAACAGCCTCCACTCTTCTGGGAAGGCTTTTCACTAGATGTTGGAACATTGCTGCTATAACAGCCTCCACTCTTCTGGGAAGGCTTTCCACTAGATGTTGGAACATTGCTGCTATAACAGCCTCCACTCTTCTGGGAAGGCTTTTCACTAAATGTTGGAACATTGCTGCTATAACAGCCTCCACTCTTCTGGGAAGGCTTTCCACTAGATGTTGGACCATTGCTGCTATAACAGCCTCCACTCTTCTGGGAAGGCTTTCCACTAGATGTTGGACCATTGCTGCTATAACAGCCTCCACTCTTCTGGGAAGGCTTTCCACTAGATGTTGGACCATTGCTGCTATAACAGCCTCCACTCTTCTAGGAAGGCTTTCCACTAGATGTTGGAACATTGCTGCTATAACATTCTCCACTCATCTGGGAAGGCTTTCCACTAGATGTTGGAACATTGCTGCTATAACAGCCTCCACTCTTCTGGGAAGGCTTTCCACTAGATGTTGGAACATTGCTGCTATAACAGCCTCCACTCTTCTGGGAAGGCTTTCCACTAGATGTTGGAACATTGCTGCTATAAAACAGCCTCCACTCGTCTGGGAAGGCTTTTCACTAGATGTTGGAACATTGCTGCTATAACAGCCTCCACTCTTCTGGGAAGGCTTTCCACTAGATGTTGGAACATTGCTGCTATAACAGCCTCCACTCTTCTGGGAAGGCTTTCCACTAGATGTTGGAACATTGCTGCTATAACAGCCTCCACTCTTCTGGGAAGGCTTTCCACTAGACGTTGGAACATTGCTGCTATAACAACCTCCACTCTTCTGGGAAGGCTTTCCACTAGATGTTGGAACATTGCTGCTATAACAGCCTCCACTCTTCTGGGAAGGCTTTCCACTAGATGTTGGAACATTGCTGCTATAACAGCCTCCACTCTTCTGGGAAGGCTTTCCACTAGATGTTGGAACATTGCTGCTATAACAGCCTCCACTCTTCTGGGAAGGCTTTTCACTAGATGTTGGAACATTGCTGCTATAACAGCCTCCACTCTTCTGGGAAGGCTTTCCACTAGATGTTGGAACATTGCTGCTATAACAGCCTCCACTCTTCTGGGAAGGCTTTCCACTAGATGTTGGAACATTGCTGCTATAACAGCCTCCACTCTTCTGGGAAGGCTTTCCACTAGATGTTGGAACATTGCTGCTATAACAGCCTCCACTCTTCTGGGAAGGCTTTCCACTAGATGTTGGAACATTGCTGCTATAACAGCCTCCACTCTTCTGGAAAGGCTTTCCACTAGATGTTGGAACATTGCTGCTATAACAGCCTCCACTCTTCTGGGAAGGCTTTCCACTAGATGTAGGAACATTGCTGCTATAACAGCCTCCACTCTTCTGGGAAGGCTTTCCACTAGATGTTGGAACATTACTGCTATAACAGCCTCCACTCTTCTGGGAAGGCTTTCCACTAGATGTTGGAACATTGCTGCTATAACAGCCTCCACTCTTCTGGGAAGGCTTTCCACTAGATGTTGGAACATTGCTGCTATAACAGCCTCCACTCTTCTGGGAAGGCTTTCCACTAGATGTAGGAACATTGCTGCTATAACAGCCTCCACTCTTCTGGGAAGGCTTTCCACTAGATGTAGGAACATTGCTGCTATAACAGCCTCCACTCTTCTGGGAAGGCTTTCCACTAGATGTTGGAACATTGCTGCTATAACAGCCTCCACTCTTCTGGGAAGGCTTTCCACTAGATGTTGGAACATTGCTGCTACAACAGCCTCCACTCTTCTGGGAAGGCTTTCCACTAGATGTTGGAACATTGCTGCTATAACAGCCTCCACTCTCCTGGGAAGGCTTTCCACTAGATGTTGGAACATTGCTGCTATAACAGCCTCCACTCTTCTGGGAAGGCTTTCCACTAGATGTTGGAACATTGCTGCTATAACAGCCTCCACTGTCTGGGAAGGCTTTCCACTAGATGTTGGAACATTGCTGCTATAACAGCCTCCACTCTTCTGGGAAGGCTTTCCACTAGATGCTGGAACATTGCTGCTATAACAGCCTCCACTCTTCTGGGAAGGCTTTCCACTAGATGTTGGAACATTGCTGCTATAACAGCCTCCACTCTTCTGGGAAGGCTTTCCACTAGATGTTGGAACATTGCTGCTATAACAGCCTCCACTCTTCTGGGAAGGCTTTCCACTAGATGTTGGAACATTGCTGCTATAACAGCCTCCACTCTTCTGGGAAGGCTTTCCACTAGATGTTGGAACATTGCTGCTATAACAGCCTCCACTCTTCTGGGAAGGCTTTCCACTGTGCAGGCCAGTCAAGTTTTTCCACACCGATCTCGACACACCATTTCAGTATAGACGTCACTTTGTGCACGGGGGGGCATTGTCATGCTGAAACTGGAAACGGCCTTTCCCAAACTGTTGGCACAGAATCGTCTAGAAGGTTTCCCTTCACTGGATCTAAGGAGCCCGAACCATGAAAAACAGCCCCAGAACATTATTCCTCCTCCACCAAATGTTACAGTAGGCACATCAGGGCAGGTAGCGTTCTCCTGGTATCTACCAAACCCATATTCCTCCGTCAGACTGCCATACGGTGAAGCGTGATTCATCACTCCAGAGAACGTGTTTCCACTGCTTCAAAGTCCAATGGCGGCGAGCTTTACACCACTCCAGCCAACGCTTGGCATTGCGCATGGTGATCTTAGGCTTGTGAGCGGCTGCTCGGCCACGGAAACCCATTTCATGAAACCCCCGACGAACAGTTCTTGTGCTGACGTTGCTTCCAGAGGCAGTTTGGAACTCGGTAGTGAGTGTTGCAACTGAGGACAGACCATTTTTACGCACTTCGGAGGTCCCGTTCTTTGAGCGTGTTTGGCCTACCACTTCGTGTCTGAGCCGTTGTTGCTCCTAAACGTTTCCACTTCACAAACAGCACTTACAGTTGACCGGGGCAGCTCAAGGGCAGGGCAAAAATTTGATGAACTGACTTGTTGGAAAGGTGGCATCCTGTGACGTTGCCACGTTGAAAGCTCTTCAGTTCTGTTAATGTTTGTTTATGGAGATTACATGGCTTTGTGCCCGATTTTATACACCTGTCAACCAATGGGTGTGGATGAAATAGCAAAATCCACTAATTTGAAGGGGTGTCCACATACTTTTGTATATACATCTATCTGCATAAAAATAGATTTGTGATCATGTGTCAATATGTATGAAATTATCATTATTAGTTTTGAAATGCCGATTTCTCTTTTTTGGGATTAGTAGTTTTCAATTTGCAGTGTAGAAATGTATAATTAAAACGAGTTGTTTTTACAGTGTCAGCATTCCTTCGTTTTAATGTTCCAATGTTGACATCCCGTGTCATGTTATGAACTGCCATAGTCGCTATCAGGATGATCATGGGTAGGAGTGTTGAAAGACAAGGTAGTGTAGGACATTGCTGGATGACACTTCCTGCTTCAGTAGGTTCCCTCAGTGGTTATGAATCATTGAGGGTTAGATGTGAGTGCTGCCCCCCCCCCCCCCTGTGGGTGGATGTTCTAACAGCTGACCCCTGACCTATCCCTGACTACCAGCGGTGTGTACCCTGGAGGCTGAGACCGGCCCCTGCCGTGCCTCCATGGCCCGCTGGCACTTCGATATGACAACCAGGAAGTGCGTCCGCTTCGTGTATGGGGGCTGCGCTGGAAACCGCAACAACTTTGACTCTGAGGAATACTGCATGGCCGTGTGCAAACGCCTTAGTAAGTCAGGCTCACAGCGAGCCTCGCCAAAAAGGCCGGGGAAACACCACACCAACACCCCAACACCACCACAACCACCACCCCTACACCACCACTACCACCACCCCTTAGTAAGTCAGGCTCACAGCGAGCCTCGCCAAACAGGCCAGGGAAAACAACACACCACCCCTACACCCCTACACCACTACACTACTATACTACTACACTACTACACCACTACACTACTACACTACTACCCCACTACACTACTACACTACTACACCCCTACACCACTACACTACTATACTACTACACTACTACACCACTACACTACTACACTACTACCCCACTACACTACTACACTACTACACCCCTACACCACTACACTACTATACTACTACACTACTACACCACTACACTACTACACTACTACCCCACTACACTACTACACTACTACACCACTACACCACCACACTACTACACCACCACACTACTACACCACTACACCACTACACCACTACACCACAACACTACTACACCACTACACCACAACACTACTACACCACCACACCCCTACACCACCACACTACTACACCACCACACTACTACACCACTACACTACTATACTACTACACTACTACACCACTACACTACTACACCACCACACTACTACACCACCACACTACTACACCACTACACCACTACACCACTACACCACAACACTACTACACCACCACACTACTACACCACCACACTACTACACCACCACCACACTACTACACCACTACACTACTATACTACTACACCACTACACTACTACACCACCACCACACTACTACACCACCACACTACTACACCACTACACCACTACACCACAACACTACTACACCACTACACCACTACACTACTACACCACTACACCACTACACCACAACACTACTACACCACTACACCACAACACTACTACACCACCACACTACTACACCACTACACTACTACACCACTACATTACTACACCACCACACTACTACACCACCACTACTACATCACCACACTACTACACTACTACCCCACTACACCACCACACTACTACACCACTACACTACTACACTACTACACTACTACACCACCACACTACTACACTACTACCCCACTACACTACTACACCACTACACTACTACACAACTACACCACTACATTACTACACCACCACACTACTACACAACTACACTACTACACCACTACACTACTACACCACCACACTACTACACCACTACATTACTACACCACCACACTACTACACTACCGCACTACTACACCACTACACCACCGCACTACTACACCACCACCGCACTACTACACCACTCCACTACTATACCACTCCACTACTATACCACTCCACTACTACACCACTACACTACTACACCACTACACCACGACACTACTACACCACTACACTACTACACCACTACACTACTACACCACCACACTACTACACCACCACACTACTACACTACTACACCACTACACTACTACTCCACCACACTACTACTCCACCACACTACTACTCCACCACACTACTACTCCACCACACTACTACTCCACCACACCACTACACCACCACACTACTACACCACCACACTACTACACCACCACACTACTACACTACTACACCACCACACTACTACACTACTACACCACCACACTACTACACCACCACACTACTACACTACTACACCACCACACTACTACACTACTACACCACCACACTACTACTCCACCACACTACTACACTACTACACCATTACCTCACTGTCTTGTGTCATTTACTGTTGCTGTTCTGTTTCTGCCTCCCCGGTCTCTACTGGTCTCTGTTTCTGCTACCCCAGTCTCTACTACTGTGACCACATCAGGATCGGTAGATTGTAACAGTGTTTCCCAGACTCAGAGCTGGTTCTGCTACCCCAGTCTCTACTGGTCTCTGGTTCTGCTACCCCAGTCTCTACTACTGTGACCACATCAGGATCGGTAGATTGTAACAGTGTTTCCCAGACTCAGAGCTGGTTCTTCTACCCCAGTCTCTACTGGTCTCTGTTTCTGCTACCCCAGTCTCTACTGGTCTCTGGTTCTGCTACCCCAGTCTCTGCTGGTCTCTGTTTCTGCTACCCCGGCCTCTACTGGTCTCTGTTTCTGCTACCCCGGCCTCTACTGGTCTCTGTTTCTGCTACCCCGGCCTCTACTGGTCTCTGTTTCTTCTACCCCAGTCTCTGCTGGTCTCTGTTTCTTCTACCCCAGTCTCTGCTGGTCTCTGTTTCTTCTACCCCAGTCTCTGCTGGTCTCTGTTTCTGCTACCCCGGCCTCTACTGGTCTCTGTTTCTGCTACCCCGGTCTCTACTGGTCTCTGTTTCTGCTACCCCGGCCTCTACTGGTCTCTGTTTCTTCTACCCCAGTCTCTGCTGGTCTCTGTTTCTTCTACCCCAGTCTCTGCTGGTCTCTGTTTCTTCTACCCCAGTCTCTGCTGGTCTCTGTTTCTTCTACCCCAGTCTCTGCTGGTCTCTGTTTCTGCTACCCCGGTCTCTACTGGTCTCTGTTTCTTCTACCCCAGTCTCTGCTGGTCTCTGTTTCTTCTACCCCAGTCTCTGCTGGTCTCTGTTTCTGCTACCCCAGTCTCTACTGGTCTCTGTTTCTGCTACCCCAGTCTCTACTGGTCTCTGTTTCTGCTACCCCAGTCTCTACTGGTCTCTGTTTCTGCTACCCCAGTCTCTACTGGTCTCTGTTTCTGCTACCCCGGTCTCTACTGGTCTCTGTTTCTGCTACCCCAGTCTCTACTGGTCTCTGTTTCTGCTACCCCGGTCTCTACTACTGTGACCACATCAGGATCGGTAGATTGTAACAGTGTTTCCCAGACTCAGAGCTGGTTCTGCTACCCCAGTCTCTACTGGTCTCTGTTTCTGCTACCCCAGTCTCTACTACTGTGACCACATCAGGATCGGTAGATTGTAACAGTGTTTCCCAGACTCAGAGCTGGTTCTGCTACCCCAGTCTCTACTGGTCTCTGTTTCTGCTACCCCAGTCTCTACTGGTCTCTGTTTCTGCTACCCCAGTCTCTACTGGTCTCTGTTTCTGCTACCCCAGTCTCTACTGGTCTCTGTTTCTGCTACCCCGGTCTCTACTGGTCTCTGTTTCTGCTACCCCGGTCTCTACTGGTCTCTGTTTCTGCTACCCCGGTCTCTGCTGGTCTCTGTTTCTGCTACCCCAGTCTCTACTGGTCTCTGTTTCTGCTACCCCGGTCTCTACTGGTCTCTGTTTCTGCTACCCCGGTCTCTACTACTGTGACCACATCAGGATCGGTAGATTGTAACAGTGTTTCCCAGACTCAGAGCTGGTTCTGCTACCCCAGTCTCTACTGGTCTCTGTTTCTGCTACCCCAGTCTCTACTGGTCTCTGGTTCTGCTACACCAGTCTCTACTGGTCTCTGTTTCTGCTACCCCAGTCTCTACTGGTCTCTGGTTCTGCTACCCCAGTCTCTACTGGTCTCTGTTTCTGCTACCCCAGTCTCTACGGGTCTCTGGTTCTGCTACCCCAGTCTCTACTGGTCTCTGTTTCTGCTACCCCAGTCTCTGCTGGTCTCTGTTTCTGCTACCCCAGTCTCTGCTGGTCTCTGTTTCTGCTACCCCGGCCTCTACTGGTCTCTGTTTCTGCTTCCCCAGTCTCTACTGGTCTCTGTTTCTTCTACCCCAGTCTCCGCTGGTCTCTGTTTCTTCTACCCCAGTCTCTGCTGGTCTCTGTTTCTTCTACCCCAGTCTCTGCTGGTCTCTGTTTCTGCTACCCCGGTCTCTACTGGTCTCTGTTTCTTCTACCCCAGTCTCTGCTGGTCTCTGTTTCTTCTACCCCAGTCTCTGCTGGTCTCTGTTTCTGCTACCCCAGTCTCTACTGGTCTCTGTTTCTGCTACCCCGGTCTCTACTGGTCTCTGTTTCTGCTACCCCAGTCTCTACTGGTCTCTGTTTCTGCTACCCCGGTCTCTACTGGTCTCTGTTTCTGCTACCCCGGTCTCTACTACTGTGACCACATCAGGATCGGTAGATTGTAACAGTGTTTCCCAGACTCAGAGCTGGTTCTGCTACCCCAGTCTCTACTGGTCTCTGTTTCTGCTACCCCAGTCTCTACTGGTCTCTGGTTCTGCTACACCAGTCTCTACTGGTCTCTGTTTCTGCTACCCCAGTCTCTACTGGTCTCTGGTTCTGCTACCCCAGTCTCTACTGGTCTCTGTTTCTGCTACCCCAGTCTCTACTGGTCTCTGGTTCTGCTACCCCAGTCTCTACTGGTCTCTGGTTCTGCTACCCCGGTCTCTACTGGTCTCTGTTTCTGCTACCCCGGTCTCTACTACTGTGACCACATCAGGATCGGTAGATTGTAACAGTGTTTCCCAGACTCAGAGCTGGTTCTGCTACCCCAGTCTCTACTGGTCTCTGGTTCTGCTACCCCGGTCTCTACTACTGTGACCACATCAGGATCGGTAGATTGTAACAGTGTTTCCCAGACTCAGAGCTGGTTCTGCTACCCCAGTCTCTACTGGTCTCTGGTTCTGCTACCCCGGTCTCTACTGGTCTCTGTTTCTGCACTGCCCTCCTGATTCAACTGATGGACTCATCAGACCTTTGATTCGTGGAATCAGATGTGTGTTAGACGCTAGAAGAAAGAAAACACCACCTGTGGATGTTTGGTTCCCCAGGACCAGGATTAAACAACACTGAACGATATAGTGACTGGTAAACAGACCACCCTGATTAACCAGTTCTATACACAGCCTCGCCTTTCATACTCCACAGCCCCCACCATGTCCCCTACAGACAGACACACATCCGTACTGGGATATCTACTCATTCAGTCTTCAGCCTGTCTGTCTGTCTTGTCTGCTTGTCTCTCAAACACACTTTTCTGGACTGTGTCTGCCTGTCTCTTGGCCTGTCTCTTGGCCTGTCTCTTGGCCTGTCTCTTGGCCTGTCTCTTGGCCTGTCTCTTGGCCTGTCTCTTGGCCTGTCTCTTGGCCTGTCTCTCGGCCTGTCTCTCGGCCTGTCTCTCGGCCTGTCTCTCTGTGTGCGTGTGTGTGTGTGTCCACATAGCGCTGTAGCATCAACGGAAAGGAAGAATGCAGAAACTGGATCAACATTGTCAAGCTCATCCTCAGATCAAATATGTTAAAAGGACATGTGAACATTGATAAACTCTTCCTCAGTAAAGACAGAACAGAATAGAGCCCCCCGCAGGCTTTGTCAAATTCCTCTACAGTCACCTTAGTCTCAGCCTGCCAGAACATCCTCACTACTAGCAGGATGATAGTCGCTCCTCCTATCATGTAGCGTGGTGGTGTAGGGATACAGAGGAGGAGAGACTATCATGTTGTCTGGGATGGACAGGGGAGGAGAGACTATCATGTTGTCTGGGATGGAGAGGACAGTGGAGGAGAGACTATCATGTTGTCTGGGATGGAGAGGACCGGGGAGGAGAGACTATCATGTTGTCTGGGATGGACAGGGGAGGAGAGACTATCATGTTGTCTGGGATGGAGAGGACAGGGGAGGAGAGACTATCATGTTGTCTGGGATGTAGAGGACAGGGGAGGAGAGACTATCATGTTGTCTGGGATGTAGAGGACAGGGGAGGAGAGACTATCATGTTGTCTGGGATGGAGAGGACAGTGGAGGAGAGACTATCATGTTGTCTGGGATGTAGAGGACAGGGGAGGAGAGACTATCATGTTGTCTGGGATGTAGAGGACAGGGGAGGAGAGACTATCATGTTGTCTGGGATGTAGAGGACCGGGGAGGAGAGACTATCATGTTGTCTGGGATGTAGAGGACAGGGAGGAGAGACTATCATGTTGTCTGGGATGGAGAGGACCGGGGAGGAGAGACTATCATGTTGTCTGGGATGGAGAGGACAGGGGAGGAGAGACTATCATGTTGTCTGGGATGGAGAGGACAGGGGAGGAGAGACTATCATGTTGTCTGGGATGGAGAGGACAGAGGAGAGACTATCATGTTGTCTGGGATGTAGAGGACAGGGGAGGAGAGACTATCATGTTGTCTGGGATGTAGAGGACAGGGGAGGAGAGACTATCATGTTGTCTGGGATGTAGAGGACAGGGGAGGAGAGACTATCATGTTGTCTGGGATGTAGAGGACAGGGGGAGGAGAGACTATCATGTTGTCTGGGATGGAGAGGACAGAGGAGAGACTATCATGTTGTCTGGGATGTAGAGGACAGGGGAGGAGAGACTATCATGTTGTCTGGGATGTAGAGGACAGGGGAGGAGAGACTATCATGTTGTCTGGGATGTAGAGGACAGGGGGAGGAGAGACTATCATGTTGTCTGGGATGTAGAGGACAGGGGAGGAGAGACTATCATGTTGTCTGGGATGGAGAGGACAGGGGAGGAGAGACTATCATGTTGTCTGGGATGGAGAGGACAGGGGAGGAGAGACTATCATGTTGTCTGGGATGTAGAGGACCGGGGAGGAGAGACTATCATGTTGTCTGGGATGGAGAGGACAGGGGAGGAGAGACTATCATGTTGTCTGGGATGGAGAGGACAGGGGAGGAGAGACTACCATGTTGTCTGGGATGGAGAGGACAGGGGAGGAGAGACTATCATGTTGTCTGGGATGTAGAGGACCGGGGAGGAGAGACTATCATGTTGTCTGGGATGGAGAGACTATCATGTTGTCTGGGATGTAGAGGACAGGGGAGGAGAGACTATCATGTTGTCTGGGATGGAGAGGACCGGGGAGGAGAGACTATCATGTTGTCTGGGATGGACAGGGGAGGAGAGACTATCATGTTGTCTGGGATGGAGAGGACAGTGGAGGAGAGACTATCATGTTGTCTGGGATGGAGAGGACCGGGGAGGAGAGACTATCATGTTGTCTGGGATGGACAGGGGAGGAGAGACTATCATGTTGTCTGGGATGGAGAGGACAGGGGAGGAGAGACTATCATGTTGTCTGGGATGTAGAGGACAGGGGAGGAGAGACTATCATGTTGTCTGGGATGTAGAGGACAGGGGGAGGAGAGACTATCATGTTGTCTGGGATGGAGAGGACAGTGGAGGAGAGACTATCATGTTGTCTGGGATGTAGA